>NC_084522.1:16490266-16790266 GCF_024500385.1 Phyllopteryx taeniolatus
AACGGTATGGCTTTTTTTTTTTTTCATAAAAAAAAATCTCAGAGACCAAAGATGTGCACTAACATCGCCGCAAATTTTGTGCATTGCACATACACATTTTTTTTTCCTCAGAAGAGTTTTGTGTTTCGTGTATTTGTGTGCATGTTATTTTAATTCCATTTTTATTCATTTATCTAATTGAATAATTGATTAATTATTGATAAAACAATATTACTAAAATAGGTTATCACATAGATTTAACTTTTTAAAATAATTGTATTAAATTATTAGTTAATAATAACTGAATTGATGAGCAATAATATCCATCCATCCATCCATTTTCTCCCGCTTATCAGAGGTCGGGTCGCGGGGGCAGTAGCTTTAGCAGAGACACCCAGACTTCCCTCTCCCCAGCCACTTCCTCCAGCTCTTTCGGGGGGATCCCGAGGCGTTCCCAGGCCAGCCGAAGGATGTAGTCTCTCCAGCGTGTCCTGGGTCATCCCCAGGGTCTCCTTCCGGTGGGACGTGCCCGGAACACCTCACCAGGGAGGCGTCCGGGAGGCATCCGAATCAGATGCCCCAGCCACCTCATCTGGCTCCTCTCGATGTGAAGGAGCAGCGGCTCTACTCTGAGATCCTCCCGGATGACCGAGCTTCTCACCCTATCTCTAAGGGAGAGCCCGGACACCCTGCGGAGAAATAATACAATCTTGAAATAAGTAAGAATTACTATTTTATTGGTAAAATTAATGTAACTCATCTGGATCTTCGAACAGTGACGTATTGAAGCTCCCCCCCCCCCCCCCCCCTCACCCCAATGCCTCACCAAACTTAATGTCATCCACATCTTCCAAACGGGTTTCATTGATGACCCGCTTGAGCTTGGGAAAAAAGAAAAAAAAAAAAATCACGGCGTCAGGTCGGGTAAGTGGGGAGGTTACTCCAGGACGGCATGTTCTTCTCAGCCAGGAACTGTTGAATATTCAAGGCAATGTGAGGAGGTACGTTGTCACGGTGAAGCAGCCACGAGTTGTCCTGTTACAACTCTCGCCTCTTCTCACACACGGAACGAAGCAAAGAGCGGGGTTGGTCGCTTTTCTTGACGATGGCCCTCACCTTGAAGAATGCGATCAACATGACTTCTTGTCTTGTTTTCTTCGGCCTCTGCAACACTTGCCTTTTCCACTGAAGGCTGGGTTCTTTGGTCTCCGGGTCCTACTCGAAGATCCATGGCTCATCACAGCAAGACTGTTTTACAGCGTGGGGAGTGAGACCCAGTGCGGTGATGGTGTGTACAATTTCCGCTGAGAGTCGGAATTTATAAAGCTTGCGACAAGTGAGGCCAGAGTTGAGTGCTGCCAGCACTTCCCAGCCTTACAAACGTACAACAAAACTAACTATACAGGTAGTGTTTAGCGAAGCAGACACCATGAATGGTCACAGTCTTGAGCCCTGCCCCGGCAGGTCAACCAGGGCAAACAGGTCCTAGGTGACCAGACAAAGCATGGCTCAGAACCCCCGATGACCCTGATGCACCCATGGAGGCGAGGAGGCAACATGGGTCCACCTGGTGTTCAGGTGTGGGAGGTCGAGAAGTTGCAACTAGATATTGTCAGGCTCGCCTTGACACACAGCTTGGAATCAGTCCTCTTGTGAGGGGTCGGACTCTCTTCCACTCTGGAGTTGCCCCAGGTGAGACATGCCAAGCAGGTGTGGGCAAACTTATTGCCCCGTGGCTCTTTGCCTGTACTGTATGTTGGGGTTCACACCGGTGGACGGGAGGGTAGCCTCCCTCTGCCTTTAGGTGGGGGCATGGGTCCTGACTGTTGTTTGTGCCTATCCATCAAACACTGTAGCAGCTCAGAGTACCCACCCTTTTTTGAGGGGGTACTGGAGTGCACTCCTGCTGGGGACTCCCTGATTCTGCTGGGGGACTTCAATTCGCACATCGGCAATGACAGTGAGACCTGGATTGGGAGGAACGGCCGCTACCCTGGCCAGAACCCAATTGGACTTGTGTCCTTGTCACGGATTGTCCATAACGAACACCATGCTCAAACATAATGGTGTCCATAAGTGCACTTGGCACCAGGACACCCTTGGCCACAGTTCAATGATCGACTTTGTGGTCGTGTCTTCAAATTTGCGGTCGCACATCTGGAACACTGAAGACAGGGTTGGAGCTGTCCACCGATCACCACCTGGTGGTGTGTTGGCTCCGATGGTGGATATACTGTATGTCATTATGTCAAAAGGAGTTTCAACTCGCACCTATAGCAGGACCTCGACCCCTTCCCGGGGAAGGCGGGGGTCATCGATTTCAGGTGGACCATGTTCTGTATCACCATTGCTATGACGGCTGACCTGAGTTGTCCTCATAAGGTGCTCGGTGCCTGTCGTGGCTGCAATCCTCGTACCCATTGGTGGACACCGGCTGTGAGGAATGCCGTCGAGCTGAAGAAGGAGTCCTATTGGGCCTTTTTGGGACATGGGACTGCAGAGCCGGCTGATAGATGCTGGCAGACCAAGCAGAATGCAGCTTTGGTTGTCACTGAGACAAAAACTTGAGCGGGGGAGGACTTTGGTGAGGCTATGGAGAAAAACTCTGGATGCCTTTAAGGAAATTCTGGTCCATGCATGGAGCTGCATATTACAGTAACATACAAATTTTTTTTTAAAAAACAGAAGAAGAGAGTAGAAGAGAATGCTAAAACTTTGTTAAAAGTTGTTTTTCACAGATTAGGAAGAATATATGCTAGTGAGTATTGTTATATTTTCTGTCTGTATGTGTTAGTAAGGCGTTTGTGTATAAAAATGTCATTTGAAGATAAATCCCTCCTGTGATCTAATGCTAATGTTAGCTAGCCCGTCAATGGGGATTTCCATTGACTGATAGCATAAACTGGCCATTTCTAAAACAATGTGTGTCTTGTATTTAAATATTCAATGTGAGTAAATATTTTTGTTGCACCATTAATTTTGTGGTAAACTCCAACTGGGGTGTCAGTAAACTGCTTAAAGCACGCTCAGGGAAGGCAGAAGAACATGCGTCACACACTTGCTACAAGCAACACAGGTTGCGTTTAGGGTGCGTTTCAAACGCACCGCCGCTGCAGATTAATCGTTTTTCTTTGATTATAATGTTTTTATGATCTTTAGAAGCCAAAATAGAAATCACGAGTAAATTTCGATTAATCGCCCAGCCCTATGTGGGAACTTATACGGGTTGTTGAGTCCCTGTACAACCAGTGCCCTAATTGGAGAAGTTGAAGCATCTCGGGGTCTTGTTCACGAGTCAGGGAACAATGGAACAGGAGATTGACAGGCAGATTAGTGCAGCGCCTGCGGTTATGCAGACTCTGAACGTCGAACGTCTTGCGAGACGAGACACCCGGGCTCCTGCCGTCCTGCCTGGGAACTTTTTGGGCTCCTTTTTTTCCTTTTCGCCAAATCCACCTGTTCCCTGTGCGGACCGGGCCGGCCGAACACTCGGAAGCTTGACCCGCCTGCCTCAAACGTGTTCAAGACACGTAAATCCAACATTGCGGTCTACTAAAAGTTCAGATTAGTGCATATTTGGGTTTAAATTCACGAGAACAGGAATCCCCAGCTATATGCATTCACTATACGCTCATTCTACCAATCTCACATCGCAAGTCAGTTTCCTTTGCCAATGTTCGTTTATACTTTTGTTTGTTTTGTGTTTTTCTGTTGTTTCCCTGTAGATTCCCCATGTTAGGTCATTGAATTTTCCATAAAATTCACTACTTGCATTGTTGTGTGTTTGGGAACCCTCTGGACGTCTAGAACTTTTATCAAAGTTTCCTAAAGTGTAGCAACCTTGATTACGAGACAGATAAAAAGGTTTGTTGTCGTTTTTCCTACATTTTATCCACATAAAAAGTGACGTGGTATATATAAAATATCTTGATTTATAACGCTGTAATTTAAAATTACGATATACCGGAAGTGACGCAGGCATCGCTTCCAGCTCATTCTTTTCTCCTCAATTAATTACATTTTCATTTAACCCGTATACGCTACAACCAAAAGAAAAAGATTGCAAATTCAAGCAGCCAAAATTAGTTTACTCTGCTGGGAGGGTCCAGGCTCTTCCTTTGAGATTAGGGTAAGAAGCCTTGGTCATCAGGGAGCTCAGAGTCGAGCCGCTGATCATCCGCATTGGGAGAAGCCAGAAGAGGTGGCTCGGGCATCTGTTTAGGATGCTTCCTGGACACCTCCCCATAGAGGCGTTCTGGAAATGGACCACTGGGAAAGATGGATGGATGAATGCATGGATGGATGGAAACTAATATTAAGAGTTCTTGATTTAACAGTAAGTCCACTCAGAGCTCATGTTTAGACGAAGCTCGTGCACAGCCACAACAAAAAGACATCATCAATGGAGCCACGATAAACAAAGCAAAGCAAATTTATTTCTATAGCACATTTCATACACAAGGTAACTCAATGTGCTTTACATTATTAAAAGCATTTAAAAAAGAAAAAACAGCTTATAAATATTGAAAACAAAAGAGAAAAAAATTAAAATAAATAAAAACACAATATACAATAATATGATATGTTGATTTGACATGGAACCCGAAAGAAAGGTCAAGTTACTTACTTGCCTCTTGAATTTGGAGGTGCGAATGCCAGGGTATAGTTACAACCCCAATTCCAATGAAGTTGGGACATTGTGTTAAACATAAATAAAAACAGAAGACAATGATTTGCAGATCATGTTCAACCTATATTTAATTGAATACACTACAAAGACAAGATATTTCATGTTCAAACTGATCAACTTGATTGTTTTTAGAAAATAATCATTAACTTAGAATTTTATGGCTGCAACACGTTCCAAAAAGCTGGGACAGGGTCATGTTTACCACTGTGTTACATCACCTTTTCTCTTCACAACATTCAATAAACGTTTGGGAACTGAGGAAACTAATTGTTGAAACTTTGTAGGTGGAATTCTTTCCCATTCTTGCTTGATGTACAGCTTCAGGTGTTCAACAGTCCGGGGTCTCCGTTGTCGTATTTTACGCTTCATAATGCGCCACACATTTTCAATGGGAGACAGGTCTGGACTGCAGGCAGGCCAGTCTAGTACCCGCACTGTTTTACTTTGAAGCCACGCTGTTGTAACACGTGCAGAATGTGGTTTGGCATTGTCTTGCTGAAATAAGCAGGGGCGTCCATGAAAAAGAAGTTGCTTGGATGGCAGCATATGTTTCTCCAAAACCTGTATGTACCTTTCAGCATTAATGGTGCCTTCACAGATGTGTAAGTTACACATGCCATTGCAACTAACACAGCCCCATACCATCACAGATTCTGGCTTTTGAACTTTGCGTCCATAACAGTCCGGATGGTTCTTTTCCTCTTTGGCCCGGAGGACACGACGTCCACAATTTCCAAAAACAATTTGAAATGTGGACTCGTCGGACCACAGAACACTTTGTCACTTTGCATCAGTCCATCTTAGATGAGCTCGGGCCCAGGGAAGCCGGCGTCGTTTCTTGGCTTTTGCTTTGCAAAGTAGAGTTTCAAGTTGCACTTACGGGTGTAGCGCCGAACTGTATTTACTGACATTGGTTTTCTGAAGTGTTCCTGAGCCCATGTGGTGATATCCTTTACACATTGATGTCAGTTTTTGATGGAGTGCCGCCTGAGGGATCGAAGGTCACGGGCATTCAACGTTGGTTTTTGGCCTTGCCGCTTACATGCACGGATTTCTCCATTCTCTGAACCTTTTGATGATATTATGGACTGTAGATGATGAAATCCCTAAATTATTTGCAATTGAATGTTGTGGAACATTGTCCTTAAGCTGTTCGACTATTTTCTCCCGCACTTGTTCACAAAGAGGTGAACCTCGCCCCATCTTTGCTTGTGAATGACTGAGCAATTCAGGGAAGCTCCTTTTATACCCAATCATGGCACCCACCTGTTCCCAATTAGCCTGTTCACCTGTGGGATCTTCCAAACTCTAACTAGCAAAAAAGATGCACAAAATTTTATCCCAATGTCAAGGCAAGTCCACAGTGTGTAAGATTAGAGATACAGTATATGGCTGGAGAATGTTATGACGATACATTTTTTGGGTTTGATGAAAACCAATACTGTTTGTTGACAAATTACCGTAATTTCTCATGTATAATGCAATTTTTTTTCCCCAAAAAAATTGTGAAAAGTCAATAGTTTGCATTATACATGGGTATAGGGGAAAAGTGAAACAATTTCACCTTTTATAAATGTATGCTGCCATCTCATGGTTATGAAAAAGCCGTACACTTTCATTCCAAAATACCACCGCCACCTCGTGGTTATGAGAGGGGTTTACACTTTCATTCTAATATGCCAATGCCACCTAGTGGTTATAATAAAGGTCTATAGTACACTTTCATTCCAATATGACAGGGGTAGTATGACTGCATATATGTACAGTTGTGCTCATAAGTTTATATACCCAGGCAGAATTTGTGATTTATTATTTTCCATCCATGTAAAAAACTAACAAAATACAGATAATACTTCATGTTTTGATCATACAGGTAGAAGCAAAATCATGCATTGTAAAAATGCATTATACACAGGTATTTTCCAGAATTTTGAGGTCAATTTTGGGGGGTGCGCATTATACACGAGAAATTACGGTAATCTGGGAATGCCAACATATCATTTTAAATTTATTTGTGCCTGAATATCAATAAACTATGGAGAAACGGACAAGCCATATTTGCTTCAGGTGGGAGGTGACTAATAGAAAGTCAGAATTTTGCATTACAAAAAACCTGCGAGCGAGCAGGTTAGGTTCACAGAGTCTGCTACCGTGATGACTGAGTCGGAATTTCTTCTCGATGCAACGGATATTTGACTCTCCCTCATCTCAGGGTAGGCTTCCTGTTAGTTTTTACATAACCTGCTTGCACGAATATCACTCAGGTTCTTCCATAACTTCAGTTTACAAGCACCTTAGGCTTTGAGCTCTGCGAGAACTTAAATACCCCAGTGTGTAGACCAGGAACTCAGCATGGACATAGGAATTCTGGAGGAAGCTTCATTAAATGTGCCCAGACTTTGAAAATCTGCAGCAGATGTTGGCAATATGTTACATGAGCGTGGGGGTTTACGTAATGTGTGTAATGCGCTGTGTTTGCAAAATGGGGGGACACGAGCATGACAGATGTACTTAATTTAATTAATCAATGCAGAATGGGATCTATTACCCATTATATAACTATTTGAATTAGACTTTAGTGAAAATACATAACTTTTTAAACAAAAGATAACTTGATAAACCAGGATTAAAACATTTCAGGTATGTACAACCATTTTGTCAAAATGTTCCCTGTTCATGCAGACCTGTAAAACAAACAACAGTAGAAAAGTCATCGTAAGATACTAGCATTATCCACAGAGACACTACCACATGGGGATCCACTGATAATTTTTTTCCTCAAACAAAACCATCTATGGTAAGTAATGCACACCATCGTGCTACAGTATGATAAATGTAGACTTTGCCTAGAAGCGTTTTTTGAGGACAAAAGCTACTATGGTGCTGTGTTCCACCAAGTTATGGATGCCAAGACGGAATAGTTTCACACATGGACTACATTTTGATTAGTATTCTCTAAAAGAATGAATAATGGTCACCGAAATAACTTGAAAATTACTAAAGTAATAATCAATATAATTTTACTGAAAACAAATGAATGAAAATCCAGCACTGTTCTTTTTGTAGTCCAACAATTATTTTAAAAGGTCCCTTTCCATCAAAATCAATTTTTCTGTACGCCCGTGTTTTTGCTTCAGCGACCACCGAAGCTGCATTCCGCTTGGCCAGCCGGTACCCATCAGCTGCCTCAGGAGTCTCACAGGGCAAAAAGGCCCAATAGGACTCCTTCATCAGCTTGACGGCATCCCTCACGGTTAGTGTCCACCAACGGGTTCGGGGATTGCCGCCACGACAAGCACCTACCACCTTACGGCCACAGCTCCGGTCGGCCGCCTCAGCAATGGAGGCGCGGAACATGGTCCACTCTGACTCAATGTCCCCCGCATCCCCGAGAACATGAGCAAAGTTCTGTCAGCGGTGGGAGTTGAAACTCCTCCTGACAGGGGATTCTGCCAGACCTTCCCAGCAGACCCTCACAATACGTTTGGGCCTGGCAGGTCAGACCGGCATTTTCCCCCACCATCGGAGCCAACTCACCACCAGGTGGTGATCGGTTGACAGCTTCGACCCTCTCTTCACCCAAGTGTCCAAGACATGCGGTTGCAAGTCCGATGACACAACCACAAAGTCAGTCATCAAACTGTGACCTAGGGTGTCCTGGTGCCAAGTGCATGTGTGGGCACCCTTATGCTTGAACATGGTGTTCTTTTTGGACAAGACGTGGTCAGCACAGAAGTCCAATAACAGAACACCGCTCAGGTTCTGATCGGGGGGCTGTTCCTCACAATCACGCCCTTCCAGGTCTCACTGTCATTGCCCACATGAGCATTGAAGTCCCACAGCAGAATGATGGAGTCCTGAGCAGGGGCGCTCTCCAGCACCCCCTCCAAGGATTCCAAAAAGCGTGGGTAATCTGAACAACAGTCAGGACCCGTCCCCCAACCCAAAGGACCCTCTCGTCCACCGGGGTGAACCCCAATGTACAGGCGCTGAGCCGGGGAGTAATAAGTATACACACACCTGCTGAACGCCTCTCACCGTGGGCAATTCCAGAGTGGAAGAGAGTCCAACCCCTCTCAAGAGGACTGGTACAAGAGCCCAAGCAGTGTGTGGAGGCGAGCCCACCTATATCCAGTTGGAACTTCTCGACCTCACACACCAGCTCGGGCTCCTTCCCTGCCAGAGAGGTGACGTTCCATGTCCCTAGAGCCAGCTTCTGTAGCCAGGGATCGGATCGCCAAGGTCCCCTACCTTCGGCCACCACCCAGCTCCCACTGCGCCCGACCCCTACGGCCCCTCCCACAGGTGATGAGCCCATGGAAAGGGGCACCCATGTTACCCTTTCGGGCTGTTCCCGGCCGGGCCCCATGGATGCAAGCCCGGCCACCAGGCGCTCGCCTTCGAGCCCCACATCCAGGCCTGGCTCCAGAGGGTGGCCTCGGTGACCTGCGTCTGGGCAAGTGAAAACTGAATCCATTCATAATATTCATCATTGGGGTGTTTTTGCCGTACTTTGTCTGGTCCCTCACCTAGGACCTGTTTGTCATGGGTGACTCTGCCAGGGGCATAAAGCCCCAGACAACTTAGCTCCTACGATCATTGGGACACACAAACCCCTCCACCACGATAAGGTGACGGCTCTAGGAGAGGTCTTTCCAAAACAGTTTCAATAAAATTGGAAGGATCTATCAGTCCAAAATATCTTGCTAAGAAGGAAAATACACTGGAAACTAACAAATTTAAGACATGTTTTAATTACTTAATTATTAAGTACTTTGAGAAAATATAATATTTCAGTCAACGGCAGCTCTAAATGGTCTATAATAAGGATGAAACTGTTGAGAGTTTACTGATAAACCGTGATAAAATTTCAAACAGCTCGTAATACTGTTGCAAATTCTAGCAGCATCCACGAGTGTTGGGACTCTCTAGCGGGTAGCGACACATTTTGAGACTTGTTCTGGTGTTGTTGGAGAGTTTGAAGAATGAGACTCCCTCACTGATTCGTTATAGCGGGAGATGTTCACCCCATCTGCCAACTACAAGTGAATCGCGCCTGCGCAAAACCGCAGCCAGCGGGTTTTGCTGGCGCCTCATTCTAAGTGTAACTAAGTGTGTGCACGTTGCACATAATGGAGAAAACCACAAGCAGCGTCTGTGTCTAATGTCGGGAAAATGGGCTCAGCCATGAAGCCTTGATTGGGAACACTTAACACCTGGATAAAGTACCCGAGTTGACAAAAACTCCTTTAAAAGCTCAAATATAGCCAATCTCAATTTCTGAGTTCGAGCTTTGGGAGATTGTCAACTCAAATCAAATGAGCTTAGAATAATTGCATAGATACATTTTAATTTGTGTAAAATATTTGATTTGATTTAAATGAGATTAACTACACAGCCTAATTGCAGACATTTTTTAAGAGAGTCCCACCACTAGTTCATATATTCCGGTCAATCTAATTAAATATTGTGGGGTCTTGCATGCATGACATTTCTCTTTAGTTCTTGATGTTCATAAAATTCATGATAAAGTACATCCGGTTGCAGGTTTTTATACACTGTAATTTCGATTAAAAATAAAAGTGTGTATCTGTGATTGTTTCTGTTTCCATTTTGTTCAATAATATGGTGATAATACCGATAATTGTGACGATTTTTGGCCATTTCGTTTCAGCTCTGCTCCTTAGGTGTATCGTCATTGTAAAACGCTGCAGTTTACGTGAAACCCAGTGTGGTCCATACAGTATCAAAAAAAGAACAAACAGTAAACAGCTTGTATGTTCTTACTGTGAGATGGTTGTAAATCTCTCCATTGTAGCACAGCCACAAAAAAGGAAATTTCTTGACATGCAAGGGCTGCATGCCATGCAGCTGATCCAAAATAGCCAGATGATGGAAGCCAAAGCAGCAGTTGATGTATCCATTGATATTCTCAAAGCGGAAGGCGTCTGGGCCTCTGTGTGCTATCTTCATGGCACTGGTGCACTGAGCTGACAGGCACTCATCACTGCCAAACATAGCCCAGATACCGCACATCTTGGATCTGTGGTAAGAAACAAAAAATGGTGGCATACCAACCATGATGAAAGGGTCAAATGCCAGGAAAATTATCAAACTCTCTTTGATGGGTACCCGATACGATAATAAAAAAAACACACAATCGCGCTGTTCATATGCTCAGGGGCTGACAAGGACAACGGTGGTTGTTGCAGTCAGCTGTCCCTGTTGACCGCTTTTCTCCTCTACAGACCCTTTCTAAAAAAAAAAAAAAAGTTCATTTATTTCCATAATTCCATTCAAAAAGTTGAACTTTCATAGATTATAGATTCAGGGCCCGTAATTGAAACAATTTCAAGTATTTATTTATTTTTAAATAATTTGGGCTTCTAGCTCATAAAACCCACGAAATCAGGAATTCAAAAAATGTGAATACTGTAAAGAAATCACCATTTACGTCTCAGTTTTTGTAGAAAAAAATAAAATCAATGAAAGTCGCACTAAATCAATCAAAATATGGTACTTTCAAAACGATATGTTAATCTTCAATACTTGGTTGGGAATCCCTTTGCTTTAATCACTGCCTCGATGCGCCGTGGCATTGCCTGGAAGTTATAGAAGCCCAGATTCCCTTGATGCTTGCTGTCAGTTCTTCTTTGTTTTGGGGTCTGGTGCCCCTCATTTTCCTCTTGATGATACCCCATAGATTCTCAATGGGGTTTAGATCCAGCGAGTTGGCTGGCCAGTCAAGCACTGTGAAGTTTTGGTGCTTCTGGCGGTACGGGCAGGGTCCAGGTCCTGCTGGAAGATGAAATTTGCATCTCCATACAGATCCTCAGCAGAAGGAATCATGAAGTCCTCTAAAACATTCTGGAAGACTGTTGCGGTGACCTTGGATTTAAGAAAGCAGAGTTGACCAACACCTGCACTGGACATTGCACCCCAAATCGTGACTGACTATGGATATTTCACACTGGAGCTCAAGCAGCTTGGGTTCTGTTCTTCACCCAACTTCCTCCAAACCCTTGGCCCTTGATTCCCGAATGAAAAGCACACTTTACTTTCCTCTGAAAAGAGGACCTCGGACCACTGGCCAACAGTCCAGTCCTTCTTCGCCTTGGCCCAGTTGAGACGCTTCCTACGTTGGCTCAGGCTCAGAAGCGGCTTGACCCGAGGAACCCGATAGTTGTAACCCATCTCCTACATTTGTCTGAATGTGGTGGTTTTTGAAGCTGTGACTCCTGCCTCATTCCACTCTTTCTGGATCTCTGCTAGATTCTTGAATCTTCTCTGTTCGATAATCCGCTGAAGCCCACCGTCATCTCTTTTGCCGGTGCATCTTCTCCTGCCACATTTTGTCCTTCCATTGCTCGGACACAGCACTCTGTGAACAGCCAGCCTCCTTAGCTACCAACGTTTGTGGCTTACCCGTCCTATGGAGGGTATCAATGATGGTCTTCTGGCCAGTTGTCAAGTCTGCAGTCTTCCCCATATTGATCCCAACTGAGACAATTGAACCAAACTGAAGCAATTTCATGACACCTGGGGAAACCTGTGGAGGTGCTTTGAGTTTATTAGATGATTAGTGTGTGACACTCAATTCTGGCCTGCAAAATTTGGGCTGATTTCTTCACAGTATTGTAATTTTTTGAATTCCTGGTTTCGTGGGGTTCATGAGCTGGAAGCCCAAATTATGTAAAAAACAAAATAAACAAAAACACTGATCGCTAGCCAAACACAGGGCATATATAGACACACAAAAAAACAAAAAAAACATTCACACTCACATTCATAAATTACGAATCTTCCATAAACTTAACATGCATGTTTCTGTAATGTAGGAGGAAACTAGATTGGTGGGGGAAAAACCCCACTCAACCACGAAGAGAACATGCAAACGCCACACAGTAAGCCCGGAGTCCAGATTCGAACCACCAAACTCAGAATTGTGAGGCGGCTGTGCTAACCACTTCCCCCTTCCCTACAATGCCTCCTACGGTGACTGCAACCCACTGGGAGTTTTACGAGGTTGGAATCCAGTCATTTTTTCCTTCCCAGAATAACGTTTTTGTGCATGTAAGTGTATATGTCACGGAACCTGCGTGACTGTGAGAGCAGATGTACGAGCCACGTGAACCACAATGCCACGAGCAACGTGGCCCGAAAGAGTAAAACGGCACCATATACAACTGATTAACTGTACATTTTTGTACCAAAAAAAAAAATCCAAGTCCAAATTCAGCTCGTAGAAAGGCAAAATAAAAACAGTTTTATATAACTACAGTCAATATGCTTGCAAATAAGATTTGTTGCTGCAAGGCATTCTCTGGAAAGGTTTAAAGCAAAGACAACAAAAAGAGGGACAAAAGCTGTTTAAGTTGACGCCAGCAGACAGAAAACAGAAAGTATCCCCTGATGTCGAAAAAAGCTTGTCATCCACGACAATAACAAAACTGAAGAAACAACATAGCCTGCATAAGCGCAATAACTGGTTATTATGTACTACTAACTAAATACTAAAACCAATACCCAAGATAAACAAAAAGTGTATTGACTCTAAATTGTCCTTAGGTGTGCATGTGAGTGTTGTTTGCAGTGCAAGTGTTGTTATTTGTCTATCTTTGTTTATGTGAGCCATGCAGTTGGCTGGCGTCGAGGATTGCTGGCTGGATTACAAAGTCAACGGCAGCTGGTGCCGTCAGGATTCTTCAGTTTGTAATTTTTTGATGTCACACTGACTTGTGATTAGTACATTTTTAATTTGATTTTGAATGCTATAATTCTATACAACATGCTAAATGTACAGACCCTTTCTGTATTTATTCCCATAATTCCATTCAAAAAGTTACATTTTCATAAATTATAGATTTAGGGCCCCATTTCAGCACACCCGCGACAGGAATAAGGATAAGCTGTATACAGCAGATAGCAATTTTAGGTCTTTTTTTACATTGCCTTTGGCCATCCATCCATTATCTGTACCGCTTCTCCTCACTAGGGTCGCGGGCATGCTGGAGCCTATCCCAGCTATCTTCGGGCGAGAGGTGGGGTACACCCTGAACTGGTCGCCAGCCAATCGCAGGGCACATACAACCCTAATTCCAATGACGTTGGGACGTTGTATTAAACAAATAAAAACAGAATACAATGATTTGCAAATCGTGTTCAAGACAAGATATTTAATGTTCAAACTGGTAAACTTGATTGTTTTGAGCAAATAATCATTAACTTAGAATTTTATGGCTGAAACACGTTCCAAAAAAGCTGGGACAGGTGGCAAAAAAGACTGAGAAAGTTGAGGAATGCTCATCAAACATGACGTCCATGAAAAAGACATTGCTTGGATGGCAGCATATGTTTCTCTAAAACCTGTATGTAGCTTTCAGCATTAATGGTGCCTTCACAGATGTGTAAGTTACCCATGCCATTGGCACTAACACAGCCCCGTGCCATCACAGATGCTGGCTTTTGAACTTTGCGTCCATAACAGTCCGGATGGTTCTTTTCCTCTTTGGCTCAGGGGACACGACGTCCACAATTTCCAAAAACAATTTGAAATGTGGACTCGTCGGACCACAGATCACTTTTCCACTTTGCATCAGTCCATCTTAGATGAGCTCGGGCCCAGAGAAGCCGGCGGCGTTTCTGGGTGGTGTTGATAAATGGCTTTTGCTTTGCATAGTAGAGTTTCAAGTTGCACTTACAGATGTAGTGCCGAACTGTACTTACTGACATTGGTTTTCGCTTACATGCAGAGATTTTTCCAGATTCTCTGAACATTGTAATGATATTAAGGACCGTAGATGATGAAATCCTTGAGTTCCTTGCAATTGTATGTTGTCCTCAAACCGCTGGACAATTTTGTCACGCACTTGTTCACAAAGAGGTGAACTTTGTCTCCGTCTTTTTTGCCACCTGTCTCATCTTTTTTGGAACCTGTTGCAGCCATAAAATTCCAAGTTAATGGTTATTTGCTAAACACAATCAAGTTGATCAGTTTGAACATGACATATCTTGTCTTTGTAGTGTATTCAATTAAATATAGGTTGAACATGATTTGCATATCATTGTATTCTGTTTTTATTTATGTTTAACACAACGTCCCAACTTCATTGGAATTGGGGTTGTATATACACACACACACAGGAATACTGTATATAGGTATACAGGTCAATTGCATTGTACTGCGTTGCATTGCATTGTGATGTTATGTCGAGCTGGGAGACAATTTGGCACCAGCGCATGTCACTGTCCAGACTTGATTTCATATTACTTTGGACTGTTGACCATGTAGGGGCAGTGGCATATACAGCTTTTATAACCCTGACAACTGAAGGTGGAGCGAGAAGGTAAGGAGGCACACAGCTTCTACTTAAGTAAGTGGCAGTCAGAATGTTGTGGTGGCACTTCATTGAGTAGGACACGATATCACTTCTCAATTAGTGTGACGATTTATGCATGTGGAGCATGCAGCGGAGAAACGCCCCTACCGCGTCGACAAATTCATCAAGTATGTGCCGTTATCAGAAGGTGTTCGGTAGCGCTGTTCATCCAACAAAACTCAATGCACCTCTGCTTCTCTTTCTGCTTTGCCGTCGCAGTGTTCCGATAGTATCGTCTGGCCATGGCCTACATGCAACTGCCAAGTCATGGGCAGAGAAAAAAAAATAATAATTCTGATCTCACAATTCTTCAAAATTGGAAATGGCTCGCTCACAGACACATTTTCAGAAAAAGACAACAAGATTGGCAGTACTTGGTTGTGGGCTGAATGGACTTGATGGGCGGGCAGGCAGGCGCTCCAAAGACCCAACTCTTTGTATAAAAGCAAATCAAAAGTAAATGCACAAATGGACAAAATTGTTGGTACTCTTCTGTTCAACAAAGAAAAACCCAAAATGCTCACTGAAATGGAAATCAGGAATTGCTTCGTTGCTTTATTTGTATGTTCCCCAAAATATTTTTGGGAAACCTACGGAAGTATAGCTGTGCTATCAGATTCTGAATTCAAATTACTAACACAGATCATCAAAATATTCAATGTACGCTTCATCTTCAAAAAAACTCAGAAAAGATATTCAGCTGATTTGACCAACACAGATTTTTTTCATTTTTGGTTCTGTTTCATTTTGAAATCGTTGCTGTTCCGTTTCCTGCGTTGCCTCTCTAATTGCTTTGTTTCAGGGCTTGGCTGAACTTTTGGTCTTGCTGCTAGTGTTGCCCAGTGATTTTCAATTCATAACTTTGTTGAAATGTTAAGAGTTTTTCCCTGGCTTTTCCCCAGTGACTCTTCTTTGGACTGATGGCTTTTTGTTCTTCTTTTTTAGCCCCGCCGTGTTGAGAGCTCAGTCTCTTCCACGCCCAGTCCTCAGTTGGTTTGGTATTTTGTTTCTTTTTTTTTAATTAAAGTTGCATTTACTACTTTGGGGTCGGTGTGTCAGCTTTCGGGTCCAACCCCTGCCTCAAACATCACAGTAGATTCTGTCCCTAATTATGGACCCAGCACACTCTGACTATCGTCAGCACTCGTTCACTGTTCGCCAGACACGAGCAACTTCTCAAAGAATTGATAGAAACTGCCTTGCTGCCAGCGTCGACACGATGGCCACTCAGCTGGATCACGACGCTTCCTCTCCGATCACTCTGCCATATCCAGCCCAACCCTCCACCGCCAATCAAGGGGAGAATGCACCGCCTGCTGCTGCTACCACTTATATCCTGGAACCATTGATCCCACCATGGTGACGCAGGAGCTCGGAGCCATTTTCTCTTAAATTGCTTCTTAGTTTTCGACCGACAACTCAGTGCTTTTTCTTCTGACCATGCCAAACTAGCTCATGTAATCAATTTGCTCAAAGGCAGAGCAGAGGAGTGGGCCAATTCTCTCTGGGAGAGTCAGAATCAGTGGTTTTAGAATCTTTTGACTCTTTCACCTCAGAGATGCGCAGAGTTTTTGAACAACCGTTTTACAGTCAGGCCTAAAGGCAAAGAGTTGATGGCTTTACGTCAGGGCTCACAGTCTGCTGCAGATTGCTGCATTGAGTTTAGAATTTTAGCTTTTGAGCGTGGTTGGAATGAGGCTGCTCTTAAAACTGTTTTGTTGCCGGGCTATCAGAGGTACTCCCCAAGCTCCATTCACTTCGACAGTTTATTACGTTTAGCAATAAGGATAGACAACCGCCTTAGGGAAAGAGAAAGAATACATAGAGTTGCTAGACCTTCCTTTCCCCGTACTGCCCACACCCGACCCCTCATCCACCAAGTGGTGACAACACTCGAGACGCCCCGGGTTTCGGAGGAGGAGCCCATGCAGCTTGGCAGGACTCGTCTCACCCCGGAGGAGCACACCCGGAGGGTTTCTCTGGGCCTATGCATCTACTGTGGACAATCCGGACACTTCATTCACCAATGCCCACGGCCCCCAAAGGCACCCCGCTCGGCATCAACAACCAGCTCTCTGGTAAGTGACACTATTTCCTCCTGCGTATTAACTTGCCCACCAATGTCTCCTCTAGTGACTGTTCAGTTTCTCTTCAGGTTTTGGTAGATTCAGGGACAGATGATAACTTTATTGACTGCAATTTTGCTATATCTGCTAACTTTCCCACCGGAATATCACAACCAAGGTGACGTTTTTAGCAAGAAAGGGCCCTTTCACTTCCTCAGCACCGACCCATGAATGGTTCATAGACTTGCTTCCTGGAGCCCCCCTACTATCCAGCAGATTGTACAATCTTTCACGTCGCCCATGAGGGAGGCCATGGAAAAGTACATCAGTGACTCATTGACAGGCGGACTGCGCTTCAAGAGTGGAGACATTGGCTGGAGGGAGCTGAGGTTCCGTTCCTGGTACTCATGGACCATAAAAACCTTACTTATTTGCAGTCAGCTAAACGCCTTAACTCCTTTCGTCTCGCTGCTATAGTCCAGTCACCCGTAACATCAAACCAGACACTCTCTCCCCACATGCATGATTCCACTCAGGAGGAGCAGGACCCAGAAACCATCCTCCCGTCTTCCTGCTTCATCAAACCGGCAGTGTGGGATATCAAGTGGGTGGCTCTGCAGGAACAACAACAACAACCAGATCCTGGTTCGGGTCCCAGAGATCGACTCTACGCACCCACGTCCTCCCGTGGGGAAACTCCTCCAAGTTGGCTTGTCATCCTGGGGTTAACCAAACGCTCCAGTTCCTTCGGCAGCATTTTTGGTGGCTGAGGAACCATCCCCAGTCCAACGGCCAATCTGAGAGAGCTAATCATGATATAGAGTAAACGCTTCGTTGTGCGTCTGCCCGGCATTCTGCATCTTGGAGCCGGCACCTCCCCTGGGTTGAATACGCCCATAACTCCCTCGCCCCATTGAAATATAATAGAGTTTCATCCAATATTCAAAAAACACTGATGCAAATTGTGCATCAAAACTTTCGCTCATTAATAAGGTAGTGAAAATTATGCAATGTTTACATGACCGCTATTTCGCTCAGTATTTTTTTTTCCATTTATGATTATTATTATTCATTTCTTTGCATCACAAAATATTTTGGAAGACATGATACATGCTATGGTCGTCTTACATTCATCATGAATTTACAGCAACCAAAACATGCTGCTACCAGTGAACAATTTCAAGGTTTAAAGGAAGTTCAGGATGATCAGTCATCATAACGGCTTCCTCGGAACTGCAAGCAATGTTCGTGAAAGTGAACCATGCTCGTGTGCCGTAAGGGATGGCAGCAGCAGAGCCGCCAACCCTATAAAAGTTCATTTCCAGAACAATTTGTCCAAATTTGTCTGCATTTCCATATTTTCAAACTTTTCCATGCGACAGTCATAATCATAATCGTTCCTTAATTATGGCTATTTGAATGTGTTTATTACATCAACATTTTAATGGCTGACGCAGTTGCAGCCTGAATCAAAGCGCCAGTATATGAGATTTCGACGTTCTATCATCAAAAATATCTGTCGATGGATTATTTCACCAGTCCTCATTCTGTTTTCAACCCTGGTAACAAAAAAACAAACAAAACCAAAAAAAAGTCTAATTAATCAGATCTTAAATGTCAAAAATGAATTTTAAAAATTCGAATTAAAATTTGGACGTTTGTGCAATGTACTTCTACGCGTACGTGAAGTACATGTAAGAAGAAGAAATGTAATTACGTCTTCTCTTGCATGCTATTTCTATTCCATATTTATATTTCCCATATCCCCAATTGCTGCATAAATTATGCAAATGTCACCGTGTTGGGACTAATAACGGTTACCTTATATTACAAATGGTCATAATAATAATGTATTTAACCAGCCCCATGTTCTGAAGTGTTGTGTGCAGTGACATAAGAATTGATTTCCAGTTCAGGCGTATTATTTTGTATTTCTCTCTAAACACATTAATAGGCCCGTTATTTTGTTGTTCAAAGTCGGTTACTCGTCACGAAGACGCGGTACCAGCCAGACCTATGGACAAGCGTACCGTTTCACCAAGTCACTTGTTTCGATGTTTTGCGACTGCTTGTAACGATAGCTTAGCAATTAGCACGCATCTTCACCTATCCACTCCTTGTCATCGCTTCGTGAAACACGGTAAGAAGTGTTTATTATTATTCGCTACCATGGAGTTGATGACCAGCGACCTTGGTGATCCGATCCCTGGCTACAGAAGCTGGCTCTAGAGACGTGGCAGGGAAGGTGCCATTTGTTAAATAAACAAACAAACAAACATACCTGTATATGTACTGTATGTAAATACCTATTTCCTCACAGTGTGGTTATTGTATCATCATGGTCTAGGCTTTTGGTGTGCAAATAAAACATAGCGTTATTTTCATACGTTTTCTCCATGCCTCGTGGCGAGGATGGCGCCGCCCGGGATGCCACCCTTTCTGATGCATGGCATGAGGCAGAGATGGGGGGGGGACTCGAGTCAAACGACTTCACTCAAGTCGACTCGAGTTATCAGTTTTATGACTTGCGACTTGCTTGCCAAATACTTCAGAAAGACTTGACTTTGACTTGACTTGATTTGACTTTAGACTTGGTAGCCGAGGGACTTGACTTTGACACGAACTACTCGTTCGTCCCAGCCTGCGAACACAGTCTGCGTTGTTGCACACTTGCCGGTGTGACGTAGCCACCTGCATGAACAACGCTGCAAGGAGCTCCAAAGATAACACAATTTGGATTCAAGGATTACGTTGTCTATAAAGTCTGGAAAAAGACGACGGCAACCTGTATGGCTTGTGAAGTGAAGCGTAAACGTTTGCGGGCATTACGAAAAAGCCGGCGCTAGAAGATGCCAGGTGTGCTCTAGCTCTGCCGTATGGGATCACTTTGCATTACAATCACAGCGATAAACATTTTGACAAACGTGTGCTCGGCTTTTAGGAAGTACAGGAGAAACTGTGAGTGGCTCCGCGCCAATAGAATGTTCCTACTACTGAACGTGTCTATTGAAGTTTCACCATTAAAATGTCATCTGTTGTGTTGGCTCGGTAATTAAGCGGTCTGCGTTAGCTTATTAAAATTTAGACCATAGCATATGAAACCATACAGTCATTTTTAATCTATTGACATTTGTCAGTTGTCTAGAGTCAGTGCTTCAAAAGAAACACAGCATAGTTTGTTCAGAAATAAAGTTCACTTAAATGGAGTTTGAAATACAAGTTGAAAACAATTCAGTGCAATACATTCAATCAATCATAATCTCAGTTGTTGTTCATTTAACTTTCATAACACAGACAGCAATCAAAACACAAAGTTAGTGGCGGAGGTGACATCTAAACTGTATTTCATGCAAAAAGAAAGTCGGCCAGATGTTTGATGTTCGCCTGACATTCAGTTCTCACGCGCTCCAACTCGGTCTCATCACTACATTTTCGACTATATCACGTGTAGTACGTTTTGTTGTCACTACGAATGTCGAGGTCGAGAAGTTCCGACTAGAAATAGTCGGGCTCGCCTCCACACACGGCTTGGGCTCTGGTGCCAGTCCTCTTGAGAGGGGTTGGACTCTCTTCCACTCTGGAGAGGGTAGCCTCCCTCCGCCTTTGGGTGGGGGGACGTTTCCTGACCGTTTGTTGTTTGTGCCTATGCACCAAACAGCAGTTCAGAATACCCACCCTTTTTGGAGTCCTTGGAGGGGGTGCTGGAGAGCGCTCCCGCTGGGGACTCCATCGTCCTGCTGGGGGACTTCAATGCTCACATGGGAAATGACAGTGAGACCTGGAAGGGCGTGATTGGGAGTATGGGGTACCGAGCCCCTGATACGAGCTGTTCGGTCCCTGTATGTCCGGTGTCAGATTTTGGTCCGCATTGCCGGCAGTAAGTCGGACTCGTTTCCGGTGAGGGTTGGACTCCGCCAAAGCTGCCCTTTGTCACCGATTCTGTTCAGAACCTTTCTGGACAGAATTTCTAGGCGCAGCCGAGGCGTGGAGCGGGTCCGGTTTGGTGGCCTCAGTATTGCATCTCTGCTTTTTGCAGATGATGTGGTTTTGTTCAAGCCGTGATCTCTAACTCTCACTGGAGCGGTTCCCAGCCAAGTGTGAAGCGGCTGGGATGAAAATCACCACTTCCAAATCTGAGACCGTGGTCCTCAGTCGGAAAAGGGTGGAGTGCCCTCTCCGGGTCGGGAATGAGATTCTGCCCCAAGTGGAAGAATTCAAGTATCTTGGGGTCTTGTTCACAAGTGAGGTGAGAATGCAACGGGAGATCGACAGGCGGATCGGTGCAGCGTCTGCAGCGATGCGGACTTTGTATCGGTCCGTTGTGGTGAAGGAGGAGCTAAGCCGAAAGGCGATGCTCTCGATTTACCGGTCGATCTACGTTCCTACCCTCACCTATGGTCACGAGCTGTGGGTCGTGACCGAAAGAACAAGATCCAGGATACAAGCGGCCAAAATGAGTTTGCTCCGCAGGGTGTCCGGGCTCTCCCTTAGAGATAGGGTGAGAAGGTCGGTCATCCGGGAGGGGCTCAAAGCCAGATGAGGTGGCTGGGGCATCTAATTCGAATGCCTCCCTGGTGTGGTGTTCCGGGCACGTCCCACCGGGAGGAGATCCCGGGGACGACCCAGGACACGCTGGAGAGACTACGTCCTTCGGCTGGCCCGGGAACACCTCGGGATCCCCCCGGAAGAGCTGGATGAAGTGGCTGGGGAGAGGGAAGTCTGGGCGTCGCTGCTAAAGCTGCTGCCCCCGCGACCCGACCTCGGATAAGCGGAAGAAGATGAATGGATGTGTGCAAATAATTATCGAAAATATTTACCAAAAACAGTTTTTTCTCGTTCTGATTGTTGTAGTCGTTGCCAATGGGAGTCCACTATTTACTACAGGTCAGATTTTGCAGAAATCTTGCATTTTGGTTAAACTGTGTAATTAAGCCCCAGGAGTCAAGCCAAGTGAAATGTGCCAACCATTATCCCTGAGTTGTGCATACAAATTGGAGAGACTGGAAGGGGTGAGGAGAGACGGTCACGGGGGCAATGATGACCCGCGACCGTCCCCCCCACGCAGGCCAACCAGCTCCCCAAAGGATGTGTGAATGTATGTGGTGCATTAAAAATCCACAGGGGAAAGGCAGGCTGGAGTCCCTGCTCTCACATTGCCACCTACTACAGCAATCAGAATTGGGGTGGGGGGGGGGAATAAATAAGTGTTTTTATTGATTTTTGGTGAATATTTCTGACAATTAATTGCACACAGTTGAAGCAAAATGTAACATTTCAGCAAGGTAAGTCGTGAACTCCCATTGGCAACTACCACAGCAATCAGAATGAGAAAAGCGCTTTTTAATGATTTCGCCAAAAGCGCCGGTGCTGCAACTTGTCGACGGTCCCTGGCGCATGTCAGGGAACATCAAACGTCCGACTAACTTTCTCTCGCCCAATCAGCATCTGAACAGGCGGAACATGAAAGAGGCCGTCATATTCACTCGAGTGACGATTGCAGCGCTCAAATCAAAATTGCCTGTTGCACACTCTCCCCATTACGAATTTTCCCCCAATGACGACTGGCACACGCATTTCATTCAACCTAACGAAAATATGCATCACAAGTGCGCGTCTCCTTTGACAACGGTTAAGATGGTCGTTTGTACTGCACACGCTGTTTCAAAAGATTTTAAAAAATCAATCAAAAGGCATGAAGCATGAGCTGCGGGTGTGAAGTCTTTACCTTGTTCTTTGAAAGGTTCTGAGGCGAAGTCGATCTTGCGCGTGCCGAGTTGACGGTGCGACTGCGATCGGGGCGGCATCTGCCCTCACTTCTGTTTGAACGAGGTGTTACATAAAGCGCCGCGAGGTGGAATTTCAAAATAAAAGCTTCGCGGCTTCTTATTTTTGTCAATCAATTCAGGCATTTCTTTCGGTTGCTAAGCTAACTTTTTCGAAATAAAAGCAATTAGAAATCTGCAAAAGTCATCGAAAACTAAGAAGACGGGTTTTGTGTTCACATTGTTTTGTTTCTATTTGACGTATGCATATCTTTTTAAACCGTTCAGTTTTCAGACCAAAGGTGCACGACTTCATTCAACATCCCTTGTGATTTAGCGCTTCTTTCAGGGTGACCGAAACCAAAGAAAGTTCCAAGTGGCCGCCCATTGATGAAGAAGGCCAGAAAAACAATAGAATTCATTAAAAAAAAATAATAATAAAAAAAAAACATTTTTTTTGTTGAGTTAGGTCTGTCAAATCGCCCGTTCTTCAAACGTCCGCATGGGTTAAAATTTCATATAACTTAAGCAGAGCACACCCGAAGTAAATGGAAAGCCCCAAAATTAAATTCTTTTTTTTTTTTTTTTTTAAATCATAGTGTGGTTAAAAATAAATATTGTAATCAGTGTTGCCACAGTTACCTGACTGATTACTTGATTTCAAAAGTAACAAAATTCGAAAAAAAGTCACTTTTTAGTTACTTTCAGCAGTTGCCAAGTGGCAGGAATATCACATAGACAGTAGGAAAAAAAACCTAAACATTCGCTTAACCATACCCGTGACTTGGTAATGAATGTACGCCACACAAGTTACAGAATGATGTCATCAACATGAACCAATAACCTAAATAGGAATGTAGTTGAAGCCACATTAAATCCGCAACTTAGCGCAGACTTGACAGTTTTTCTGAACTTTTTTGGGGGGGGGGGGGGGGGGGGGGGGGTAAAGAGCACATTTTTTTAAACAAATCAGGCATTTATTGAAGTGTCACTGATCACAGAAAATATATAAACTGAAACCAGTCGTATAAAATGCTAACCAGAGATTTTTTTTTCTTCAAGTTTGCATTCATTAACCAAAAACCAAAAATACAAAAAGCATATTGAATATAGGAGCGATTGCAATGTAAAGTCTGTTGCACACTATTAACTCTCCCCCCCGCTTTTAATTCTTTTCAAAACTGCTAACAACTCAGGGGTTGGTCATGAACGGTTCCAATAAAAGAAATCTCATATTCAAACACATATAACCCATATTTGCTGTACAATATTAATAGTTAACGTTAGAAATGTTAAATACTTTTTTTTTTTTTTTTTCCCCATTTTACATTCATTCCATAAATTATGTAATCACAGAGGAGCGATACATCGGATGGTAACAAAGCCTGCTTTAAATGCCAATTTCAAATACGCTCAAATATGTATCGCCTAATGCCATAT
The DNA here is from genome assembly GCF_024500385.1 of Phyllopteryx taeniolatus. Lineage (NCBI taxonomy): Eukaryota > Metazoa > Chordata > Actinopteri > Syngnathiformes > Syngnathidae > Phyllopteryx > Phyllopteryx taeniolatus. The sequence goes on from NC_084522.1 coordinate 16,514,583, forward strand.
GAGTAATCGTAGTGTGAAACAGACCTCATCCCCAGAGGGGCACAAACAGGTTTTAAAAAGACTGCAAACAAGTCCAAGTTTAAAACCATGCGCATAGAACTGAAGCAAGGAATTTGACATTTATGAATACATCCCATAATGACGGGCAAGGAGTACCACAGAAGTAGTGCGTAGTGAATATTCCAAATGTATGGCTTGCTTTGCTTTTCCTCTAACCTCTCAACAGTCTGCCGCTCAAAATATCCCTATTCATGTATATGTAACCCAGCATAGCGTGTGAAAGAATTTCATTGCACTGAGTAATTGCGTGCTATCCAAACTGAGAACAACAAAACAGCAGTCCCTCTGCGCTTATTACAGAGGCTTGTAACAGCCATCTGGGTGCCACATGCGCAAATCCATTAAAACCTGGTTTAGCGTCTTCATCCACAAATTCCGGTCATCTTTCGTGTCTGCACTCAGCCAGTTTCTGTGGACGAAAACAATGAGCAGTCCGTCAATGTAGGAACACATTTGTTTTGCGTTCATTGCGTGAAACCGCTCACAGTTAGGATGGTGTTGATGTGGTACATTTGAAGATTTTGTTTATTTTCAACAGCGGAATCTCGGTTTTTGGGTACCCACCCATTCTTGTCTAAGAATCAAGCACCCACACAAACCACGCCGTGCATTCTGCCGGTTTCTTGTTGAATGCTTGTTCATCCAAAGCATTTCGCAACATCCGTTGTGATTTGCGCTTCTTTCAAGGGCGCCTGATAATTAAGCCATCATGGAACCAAAGAAAGTTCCAAGTGAAGAAGGCCAGAAACACGATGGAATTCATAAAAAAAAAAACACACACACACTGGGGAAGATCATTTTTGTTGAGTTCGGTCTGTCAAATGGCTTGTTCTTCAAACGTCCACATGGTTTAAATTTCATATAATTTAAGCAGAGCACACCCGCCCTCTAAAGGTATGTGCTTGTGTAAAGTGTGTAAATAGCGACCTCAGGTGGACAAATGAATAACTGTAGAACATTGGGTTACAAACAATTGGTTCGGTGACTACTTGATTTCAAAAGTTAGTTTTACTGAACTTTCTGGAAAAAAAAAAAAAAAAAAAGCAATTTTTTTTTTTTAAACAAATCAGGCATTTATTAAAGTGTCACTGATCTCAGAAAATATATAAACTGAAACCAGTAGTGTAAAATGCTAACCAGAGATGTTTTTTTTCTTCAAGTTTGCATTCATTAACAAAAAACAAAAAAAAAGCATATTGAATATAGGAGCGATTCCAATGTAAAGTCTCTTGCACACTATTAACTCTCCAAGGGCTGCCTGCCCCCCCCCCCCCCCCTTCCCCTTTTAATTCTTTTCAAAACTGCTAACAACTCAGGGTTGGTCATGAACGGTTCCAATAAAAGAAATATAACCCATATGCTGTACAATATTAATAGTTAACGTTAGAAATTTTAAATACTTTTTTCATTTTACAATCACATAAATTATTAACTCTGAACTCAGACGTCGAGGCGAGTAGGTTGTCCAGTTACTGTAAAAAAAAAAAAAAAAAAAAAAATGTAAAAAAAAAAAATTTTTTTTTAAAAGGGGGGGCTGGTAACAAAATAACTTATTTTTCAGTATGTTCAGTATTTTAACATTATTTATTAACTAGGACAATTTAAAATGTTGGTACAGATTTGAGCCCGAATCACAGGCGGTGATGCACATGATTTGCTTTCGCGGGCCACATCAAATGATGTGGCGGGCCAGATCTGGCCCCCGGGCCTTGAGTTTGAGACTGGTGCTCTAAACAGTCTGTCACTCAAAATATCCATCATTCATGTATATATAAATATGGAGTTGACATGCCAACACAATACAGTAAAGTACCTAAACCAGGGGTTCTTAATTAACCTTGTTGGAAGGAGACATTAATAACTAAGGAGGAGAAAGAGATGGATTATAGCAACTCTTTAAAGATCCTTCTACCACAATAAGGGGAAATTCTGATTCATGTGTTTTTGTTCTGTTTCTTTTGTAATTCTTTGGTTGTTTGTGGCACAACAAACTGATCCAGGGAAACTTCATTTTCTGTTCAGAAAGAAAAAATCTAAAAGTGGGATGTCACACAGTTTGGCACGTAACCCAAATTGTTCGTAAACAGAGGCGTTCTGAACCCGAGGCTCCATTGCACAGGATTTTTTTAAAGGGAAACATGGCGTCAGTTTTCAAACAAAACCAAACCACAAAAAAAAAATCAAGGGTCCAATGTATATTGGGATGTAAATTGACAAGGTTTAACACTTGTCATCTTCCTGGAGGTAAAACATTTTCTTTTCTGTGTGGCACTAGTACAGCATTTTCTAACACCAGGACATTTCATGAATTGTAAACTTAATTGCAATTCATGGGTGATAGTGGGTACTCACTTGGTAACACACAAAGTGTTCTTGCATTGACTAACTAGTGTCTCTTTGTCATCCTCTCTCTGTGGTCTTACAGTGACAAGCTCGAATGTGTTCGGTCTGGCACAAAACTCTCGGTTGACTGGTTCGACCCTCTTCGTGGTGCAGTTGGCAAGATCGATACAGCCAATGGGATTCTGACAAAAATCGGAAAAGAAAAAGGATTCAGAAGGGAAAACAGAATGAAATGTTCAAGCAGGTATCAATAACGAGTGTATCCGGTCGCGTTTAAATTGACAAAGCCCGGTGATCGTAAATAACATCAAAAGACACGCGACAAGGCTAAAAATAAACTAGCTTTTTGATTGAAACATACTGTATACGACGGCGACGATGTCTTTTGCGGAGTCGATCAATGACGTCATCGATCGGATCAGCGAATTATGACAAAAGGCGATCAGCATAAAATGCTAATTATCGGCCAATACCGATCAAGCTGATCAGATCGGTGTAACGTCTAGTTTTGGAGTGGCCATCGCAAAGCCCCGATCGCAATCCTGACCTGAAAAAAAGGCATGCGTGAGCAAGGTGGCCTACAAACTTTGCTGTAACACCAGTTCTGTCTGGAGTCCCCAATTCCTGCCAACTACTGTGAGAAACTCGTGGAAGGATATCCAAAACGTTCGAGCCAAGCCATGCAGCGTCAATGCAATGGTACCAAATACTAATGAACTATACAGTATATGCTCCCTCCTGGCAGTGTCATCATGAGCCACGGAGTGCATTTCAGTAGTTATGTCTCCTGATGACACAACTGTATTTCAGACACAAAATCCCGGATGGCAGAGAACCTTTTCCAGCTTAACCAGGACAAAACCAAGTCTTTGGGATTGGTCCTGAGGCCCAGAGAGAGAAACCTTATCGAGCTTTTACCTTTCTCTTTTCATCATCTGGATAAGTCCAGTAGGAGATACAATATCCGGATAAGACACACCATCTTCGGTGCCAGGCTCCAAATCCGCTAACATCTTCGAACATGGTCTGGGGGAAGCATTCAGTAGTGTAAATATTACATGATTGGCAGGAAATACGACAAGCAAACCAACAAAGCATCTATTTTTAGGGCTTGCACTCATTCACCCATCCATCAATTTTCTATACCACTTCTCCTCGTTAGGGTCACAGGTGAGCTGAAGTCTATCCCAGCTGATTTTGTGCAGGAGGCGGGTATATATAGCCCGGAATTGTCGCCAGGCAACAACAGAGAATACTTGCACTTACCAGAAAACCTTTTTCCTCCACCTTCGAGCCGACTTCGCACAGCATCCTGAGGTAGACGTGGCCCTCCAGAGGACACAAGAATGGGATCTTTGGGTGAAAGCAAATGCGCATGATGAAAAACTATGAAAAGTGTGGCTACGTACTCACTTCAAAACTTTGTGACAAAAATACAAATCAAAAGGGTTTTAAAACCTCCTGACCACCATCAAAATGAACGAAAGAATCTCCACACCAATAACTTGATTTCATCATCATTTGGGTCATGGCTCGCCCTTCTCAGGCCTCTGGTTGTTTTGGAAGACATTTCACCTCTCATCTGAGCAATGCAACACTAGCCTCTGTTTTATAGACGATACTAGAAGTTTGTGAGTGTGGAGGGAAAGCGAAGGGCTTGTGCCCTTTTCTATCCACAGTTACATAGTTAGTTGTCAAAACGAGCTCACCCATCCAAATCCAAATCAGGTGTTCCAATCACTTCAACGGCCACAGGTGTATAAAATCAAGCACCAAGGCATGCAGTGTTTTTTTTTTTTTGTTTTTTTTTAAACAAACATTTGTGAAAGAACGGATCGAGCTCAGGAGCTCAGTGAATTCCAGCGTGGCACTGCGATAGGATGCCACCTGTACAGCAAGTCCAGTCGTGAAATTTGCTCGCCCCGAAATATTCCATAGTCGACTGTCAGCTGTATTATAAGAACGTGGTCGCATTTTGGGAACGACAGCAACTCGGCAACGAACCTGCACCTGCCCTTTTGACCTTGATTTATTTATTTACCCAAGTGTGCAAGCCTGTCTGGGGCCTTTTATCAATAAAATCAAATGTAACAATGTTGAATTTATTTATTTATTTACCTATTTAAATATAATTTGTTAAGGAATTAATTCGTTTGCATAAAAAGAGCGCATGTGAGAGGGGAGCATCTGTGGCGAGTCTCTCCAGGTGCCTGCGTGAGCTGCCCATCCATGAGTGAGATTCACATTTATCAGACAAAAAAGTGATACAAGTTTCACCAGAATCAGAGGTGAATACGTCCCCTGCTACCCCTCACTCATACGCACCAGCTCAATTTTACACCCATTAAAACATGGCTCACACACGAACAACATGTTCACGTAGACAATGTACGACAAATTCATAGATCCTGTTAATATGAGGAGGGGTAATGTGGAGTGAGTGGGTGATTGTGAAAAGTCGACCGGCAAGGAGACTCGGTGGTCCACTCCAGGCCAGATGGATTCCCCCCTAACGGAAAAACTCATCGGATCTATATGATTCACTTAAATGGCCTATTTTGAGTTCAAAACAGCAAATTTGATTTGCATGCATGCGCAACACAGACGGACCAACTCCTCGGGTCAATAGAAAAAGAAAGACTGAATGAAAATTAAAAAAAAAAAAAAAAAAAAAAACAGTCCAGCTGTGATGTATTTAATGCCCTGAGAATGAAATGACCCAAATGAATGAGAATATTCACAGGAATCGTGTTCAGTGAAAAGTAACAGAAATTGTAGAGACATTACGTTCGGCCTCTCCCACACGCAAAAATAAATAAAAATAATTTTTAAAAAAAGATAGTAGTACAGGTCGGACCTTGTTATGAAACGTCACTGAGTAATTCTCTTTGAATTCAAAACAAAAATATCAAGGCAGTTCTTTCGTTAGTCTGTCTAAAGCATTTTGCACTGAGTGCTAGTATTAAGCTAGCTGACTTTTGTTTCAAAGTAAGCTTGAAGCGGGAATGGCAATAAACATCTGAGAGTGCTGGCAAACTCAAGGAAAAACAAAGGCCAAAAAAAAGAAACTCCAGAGCAACAGCTCTTATCGAGAAAAAAAAAAAAAAAAAGTTGAAGCACCCCTGTACTTGAAACCAAGGACAAATTACATGACAAGTATGCTTGAAGTTTATATTTTAGAAAAAAAAAAACATTCTACCTTCTCCAAAGGAAACTTGTTTTGCCCAATCGAAGAAAGAGTGAGCTTGTGATAGCCAACCAGGACAAAGTTACTGGTACGAACAGCGCTTGGGCCACCTGGACTTGCAACAACTTTGAAGAAATAGGAGCAATTTTAAATCACCATGCACTTAATTCTAAGCAACACTTTTTAACATCATTAAAAATCGTTTCAATATTTGTGAAATACCAAATTTCAATGAAAGTATACAAAATATGAATAAATATATATTGATTAAAAGTCAGGAATTTTGGTTGATCTTTGCAGTTATGTGGCCACCATACAATATTCATTTTCATGAGATTTCTCCCACATTTTACTCACGAGTGTAAACTTTGGGAGGAGAATCATTTTGAACATACCTGGCGTCTGCCCGCTTTTCTGAAAAACAAAAATAAATATGAGCTGGGTTGGTTGAAAAAAAAGAAAAAGACATTCTGAAACAGACGAGAAGAACGAAGACAGAAGCGACCGCCACACAAATGACAAATTCTAAGCAAAGGTATCATGTGCTTTGTGCTACGTTATTCTGTTATGCATACGTTTACTCCGAGAATCGGGATCCGTTCTCAAGTTTCATTGAATCCCCAATTGGCAATGCGCAAGTTGGCTTCTCCTCTTTTAAACGACCACCACACAAACGACAAATTTAAACAAAACCAGATTAGTATGAGTTTGTTCTGGGGTCAATCATACTGAAAAATTATTTTATTTTGTATTATTTTTAAATAATGTCAATAACAGCAACAGATTTTTTGGGTGTTTTGTGCTACGTTATTCTGTTATGCATTATTGTATGTTTACTCCTCATGGATCCATTCTAGAGTTGCTAGTCTAAATTATGGTGGAAAATAAGTATTTGGTCACCTACAAACAAGCAAGATTTCTCGCGCTCACAGACCGGTAACTTCTTCTTTAAGAGGCTCCTCTGTCCTGCTTTCGTTACCTGTATTAATGGCACCTGTTTGAACTCATCAGTTTAAAAGACACCCGTCCACAACCTCAAACAGTCACACTCAAAAACTTCACTATGGCCAAGACCAAAGAGCTGTCAAAGGACAACAGAAACAAAATTGTAGACCTGCACCAGGCTGGGAAGACCGAATCTGCATTAGGTAAGCAGCTTGGTGTGAAGAAATCACTGGGAGCAATTATTAGAAAATGGAAGACATACAAAACCACTGATAATCTTCCTCGATCTGGGGCTCCACACAAGATCTCATCCCGTGGGGTCAAAATGATCACAAGAACGGTGAGCAAAAATCCCAGAACCACACGGGAGCGACCTGGTGAATGACCTGCATAGAGCTGGGACCAAAGTAACAGAGGCGATCATCAGTAACACAATACACCGCCAGGGACTCAAATCCTACAGTGCCAGACGTGTCCCGCTGCTTAAGACCGTACATGTCCAGGCCCGTCTGAACTTCATGAGAGAGAATGTGGATGATCCAGAAGAGGATGAAACCAAAATAGAACTTTTTGGTAAAAACTCAACTAGTCGTGTTTGGAGGAGAAAGAATGTTGAGTTGCATCCAAAGAACACCGTACCCACTGTGAAGCATGGGGGTGGAAACATCATGCTTTGGGGCTGCTTTTCTGCAAAGCGACCAGGAGGACTGATCCGTGTAAAGGAAAGAACGAATGGAATGTCATTGCCAACAAAGGGTATATAACAAAGTATTGAGATGAACTTTTGTTATTGACCAAATACTTATTTTCCCTTATAATTTGCTAATAAATTCTTTAAAAATCAGACAGTGATTTTCTGGATTTCTTTTTTTCTCATTTTGTCTCTCATAGGTGAAGTATACCTATGATGAAAATTACAGGCCTCTCTAATCTTTTTAAGTGGGAGAATTTGCACAATTGGTGGTTGACTAAATACTTTTTTGCCCCACTGTACAAAAATGTGTAACTACACACAGTCCTGCGCAGAAAAACATGGCGGATGAGCAAGAACTCCTACCGGGAGTGGTAACAACAGTGTTTTCTACTTCTATCATGATATAGTGTGATTTGTATGCCGTAGATGCACTCTGCCCCCTATAGTCTGGGAGAATATTGGCTGACGGCGGGGTCAAGCAACGCTGCAAAAGTTGTGTCAGCCCAATTTTTACATTGACATAGAAGCTCTTAGCCCAAGGTAAAATTCCCACAACTTGTCGCTTAAAATGAAGTAGCCTGATACAGCTTAGCTTACCTTACAGACAGTCATCTGTCACAACGGATGGCAAACCCGATACGCTCAAGGGTCTCTACACATCGTAATTATTGAAAAAGAAGTAAATACTTTCAAAAACTTACCGTGATAGCCAAAAATCTCTTTGGGGTGATGACCTGAGAATTAAAACAAGAATTATTTTGTGATTTTATACAACATTCCAATTAAAAGCAAAGCCTTGTGTGAAAAACACCCAAACAAAACAACACACTTTTGTTGTGTAAGTGAAAACTTGTACGCACACACCAAAAACAGAAGGGTTAATAAATAAGTGGTTCATACTGATATCTACTGATATCATGGGCTTCAAGAACCTGCTTCCAACTTATCTGGATAAAAACCTCCCTTTTAATAAGCATTAAATATATTCTGTCGTGTGTCTTCAATAGACCTTTGGAACTGTGTGAATTCCCATCCTGCCTCAAATGCTCCACCATCATGCCAATTCCCAAGAAACCTGCAATTTCAGGACTGAATGTGGTCTGTGGACTGTGGTCATGAAGACTTTTGAACGTCTCGTGCTGGACCACTTCAGGAGCATTACAAGACCCCTGCTGGACCCCCTGCAGTTTGCCTATTAAGCAAACAGGTCTGTGGATGAGACAGTCAACATGGGAATGCACTTCATCCTGGAACACATCAACGGCACAGGGACCTACACGAGGATCCTGTTCGTGGACTATCGCTCTGCGTACAAATCCATTATCCTCGAACTCTTGTCCTCCAAGCTTCTCCAGCTCAACGCCTTGCCTGGCATCTGCCAGTGCCTCTACAGCTTCCTGACGGGCAGGACCCAGCAGGTGAGGGTAGGGGACACCACCTCATCCACATGCACCATTAGCACCGGGCCCCCCAAGGATGTGTCCTCTCTCCGCTGCTCTTTTCTCTCTATACGAACGACTGCACCTCAACGCGCCCTACTGTCAAACTGCTGAAGTTTGCAGATGACACCATAGTCATCGGCCTCATCAAAGACTGTGACGAGGCTGCGTAACAACAGAAAGTGGAGGGTCTGGAGCGTTGGTGCGGCAGACACGACCTGGAGCTGTTGAGGCAGTTCTAAACAGCAGTCATTGAATCGGTTCTGCGTTCATCCATCAGAGTCTGGTTTGGTGCTGCTACAAAGAAGGACAAAAACGGACAGTCAACGGTGCCGAAAGAATTATCGGTTCCCACCTACTCACTCTTGAGGACTTGCACGCTGCCAGGACTAAACAAGGGCATGCAAAATCCTCTTGGACCCTCTTCATTCAAGTCACCACCGATTCCAGCTCCTTCCCTCAGGTAGGCACTATCGAACAATGCAAACTTAAAACCAGCGGACAATCCAACAGCTTCTTCCTTCTTGCCATTAACCTCTAAAACAGTTGACTAACAATTGCGTTGCAACGTGCCACCAATTTTGCATATCGACATTATTCGTACACTCACTCTTTTATCACGCTAAACTATTTGCAAACTGTTGTTGATTACGACTGCCCACTTATATGTTTGATAACCTTCTGCACCATTTGCACAATCGTCACCGTACCAGATCATTGCACTATTAGTCACTTTAAAGTGCTCCAAATTGCTTAAGGACTGGATCATTTGCACAGTGCCAATATATCAGCATCACCACACTAGTGGTATACTTTCATTGTTCAATGACTCTGCATACTGGTGTATTTTATGTCCAAAATGTATATTTTGTCATAGTGGCTGTTTGTTGTCAAACTCGAGTGGCTTCAACTACCAGAGACAAATTCCTTCTGTGTCGTGTAACCAGTAAAGCTCTTTCTGATGCATTGGTAATATTCTTTCTCCCAAAACTGGCCTACCTTTGACTTGTTGAGTTTCTTCTTCTTGTCAGCGCTAATTTCATGCTTTTGAATCTGATGGTGTAAAAAGTCAAAGCATGTTTAGAGGTAGACCGAGCCAAAAATATTGGAACGTTGACAATTCTCATCTTTTTGTCTCTTAACAACCACAATGGATTTGAAATGAAATGAACAAGACGTGCTTTAACCGCAGACATTCAGCTTTAATTTGAGGGTCTTTACATCCAAATCAGGTGAAAAGTGTACAGTAGGAATTAGGACAGTTTGTATGTGCTTCCCACTTTTTAATGGACCAAAAGTAATGGGACAAATTAACAATCAGTACTCAAACTTTCACTTTTTAATATTTGGTTGCAAATCCTTTGGAGTCAATTTCAGCCAGAAGTCTGGAACATACAGACATCACCAGACGCTGCATTTCATCTCTGGAGTTGCTTTGCTAGGCTTGTACCGTAACGGTCTTCAGTTCCTGCTTGTTCTTGTGGCATTTTCCCTTCAGTTCAGTTCAACGAAGCAAAGATAGAACTTCAAAGCTGTCTTGACTGCACAGACTGGAGTGTCTTTGAAAATTCAGCTGGCAGCCTGGATGAATATACGGACACTGTCACATCCTATATCAGTTTTTGTGAAGAGGTTTGTGTACCAACGAACAATGCAAACTAAAACAGACATTCCAACAGCTTCTTCCCTTCTGCCATTAACGTCTTAGACAGTTAACTTACCATTGCAACATGCTTCCAATTTTGTCTCGAGTTTGTTGTCACATCTCTGTCGTGCCAATTCTACATTACTCGTGCACTCACTGTAGTAGTTTCGCCACGCTGCACTATTTGGATATCTGTTGTTGACCAATACTGGCCACTCATGTGCCTGAGTAGCATCTGCAACATTTGCACAAGCCTGAGTAGCATCTGCAACATCTGCACAATCGACATTGTCCCAGATTATCGCACTACTCGCTTGACGTCTCGGCGCCCTTTGCACAATGGTCATTATACCAGACTATTTTTCTATTAGTCATTTCAAACTCCTCTAATTGCTCGAGGACTCAGCATTTTTTTTGCACAGTCCAAAAAATAATAAAAATGAAATTAAATAAAAAATAAAACAGCACCGCATAACCACATTACTGTTAACCTTTTATTGCTCAGTGACTGTTTTTTATGTCTCCAAAGTGTTCTCTGTCAATTGCCTGTCTGTTGTCGTACTAGAGCGGCTCCAACTACCAGAGACAAAATCCCCGTATGTTTTTGACATACTTTGCAAATAAAGATTATTCTGACCATTGATACCCTCCATAGGATGGGTAAGCCACAAAGGTTCATAGCTAAGGAGACTGGCTATTCACAGAGTGCTGTGTCCAAGCATATCAATGGAAAGTATAGTGGAAGGACAAAACGTGGCAGAAGATGCACCAACAAAAGAGATGACGAGGGCTTCAGCGGATTATCAAACAGAGAAGATTCAAGAATCTGGCAGAGATCCAGAAAGAGTGGAGGCGGGAGTCACAGCTTCAACTGTCGGGTTCCTTGGGTCAAGCCACTTCTGAGCCAACGCAGGAAGCGTCTTAACTGGGCCAAGGAGAAGAAGGACTGGACTGTTGGCCAGTGGTCGGAGGGCCTCTTTTCCGATGAAAGTAAAGTGTGCTTTTCATTCGGGAATCAAGGGCCAAGGGTTTGGAGGAAGTTGGGTGAAGAACAGAACCCAAGCTGCTTGAGGTCCAGTGTGAAATATCCACAGTCAGTCATGATTTGGGGTGCAATGTCCAGTGCAGGTGTTGGTCAACTCTGCTTTCTTAAATCCAAGGTCACCGCAACAGTCTACCAGAATGTGTTAGAGGACTTCAGGATTCCTTCTGCTGGGGATCTGGATGGAGATGCAGATTTTATCTTCCAGCAGGACCTGGCCATTACCCATACTGCCAGAAGCACCAAAACCTGGTTTGATGCCCAGGCCATCACAGTGGCCAGCCACTGGCCAGCCAACTCGCTGTATCTAAACCGCATTGAAAATCTATGCGGTATTATCAAGAAGAAAACGAGGCGCACCAGACCCAAAAACAAAGAAGAACTGACAGCAAGCATCAAGGAAATCTGGGGTTCCATAACTCCCAAGCAATGCCACAGGCTGATTGCCTCAATGCAACAGCGCATCCAGGCAGTGATTGAAGCAAAGGGATTCCCAACCAATTATTAACATATCATTTTGAAAGAACCAGATTTTGATTGATTTAACATGATCCTTATTTCTTTTTTTTTTTTCTACAAAACTGAGAAGTAAATGGTGATTTCTTCAGTCTTCAAATTTTTGGAATTCCTGATTTCGTGGGTTTTGTGAGCTGGAAGCCCAGATTATGTAAAAAAAAACAAAAAAAAAAAACATTTTTTAAATTGTGGGCCCTGAATCTATAATCTATGAAAGTTTCACGTTTTGAATGTAATTATGGAACTAAAACTTGTTCATGATATAAAAATTTTTTTGGGAAAGGGTCTGTATATCGAGGACTGACAACAAAATGCTACCATTGTCCATGCGTAATATACACATACATATTTCTTTATTTCATTGAAAAGGGGACATATGGGGACAAAGGTTGTAGCATCGTTAAAACATGAAGAAGTTTAAAATATACTCACTAGACAATAGACTTCAATGTCAATAGCAAACTCACTGGATACATCAGATCTGAAAGTACAGAAAAATAAGCGCAATCAGCTGCGTGCTTGTCACATTTTCTGTTGCAAGCATTCAACCTCGTTTGCATTTCTTGAAGAAAATACTCGAATTCCTCCAAGACTAATGAAAAGGTCACGTGCGTCATATTTACCGTACCGACTCAGTTTGTGTGGCTTACATGGTGAATTTTGTAGGGAAGGTTAGGGTGTCCCCGCTGAGCCCATGGTGTGTGCTTGCGAGGGGAGTGGCCACTATGTTTTCAGCTCCAGCCCGAATCATTATGAAGAAAGAATGTTTCATTGACTCTGAAATTAAATTGGCATTACAGTCAGAACTGTTTTGGTCTGGAAATCAATTACAGTCGTGATCATTTGTGAAATTCACTTCAACGCTACCTGGCTTGTTGGCAGTCGAGCAAACAAAGTCGGCCTTAAGAGGCAAGCGGAACTCTTGCAGCCAGATGGAGCCCTTGGAGGCTGAGATGCTTGTGGGCTCTGAAACAAAGGGGGATTTTTTCTGGCCCGCTGGGCCCTCACCCTTCAGACGCTGCAGCTCTGTCTTGAGTGCCTCCCTCTTCTCGGCTAGAGTAGGGGGGTGGGGAGGTATAGTGAATGAAGTCATACTCTTATTTAATTTGAACAAAACCTGCTTTACAAATGCACGAACAGCAGCAGTAAAGTCAAATCAAATTTCATCAGATTTCGGATTTTGGCAAGAATGAAGTATAAAAATGACTACTAAAAACTGAGTCAGTGTACTGCTCGTGCAACAGTATAAATTTACTTATTTCGCAAATAGCCATTAATGTCTGAACTGCCGGCCACAAAAGTGAGTACATCGTCTAAGTGAAAATGTCCTAACTGAGCACAAAGTGTCAATATTTTGTGTGGCCACTGTTAGTTTCTAAAAGTGGCATAACTATCACTAGAGTTTAACAGATTGACACTGGAATCATGTTCCAGTCCTCCATTACGACATCACGGAGCTGGCGGATGTTCGAGACCATGTGCTCCTCCACCTTCTGTTTGAGGATGTCCCGGAGATGCTCAATAGGGTTCAAGTGTGGACACGGGCTTGCGAGTCCATCACCATGACAGTCAGCGGTCATATTTTGGAGGCGTTTATGGTCATTATCTTCGTTAGAATATTGTGTTGTGGCTGCTTCCATGCTCTCTATTGTTGCCACTTCAACTGATGATGCCATCTCCACTGCCCTCACACACCTGGACTCATAAGTCAGACTGCTGTTCATAGACTTCAGCTCAGCATTCAATACCATCATGGCCCAATCATGGGACTTCAGGAGAGTGCACTCCCAGTACGCTCCCCTGAACATCAACGGTGCTGCGGTGGAGAGGGTGCGCAGCACCAAGTTCCTGGGAGTGCACGTCACTGAGGACCTCTCCTGGACCAGCAACATCTCATAACTGTCCAAGCAAGCTCACCAGCATCTCTACTTCCTGCGCAAGCTGAAGAGCCACAGCCCCAACCCCCATCATGTGCTCGTTCTACAGAGGCACCATGGATAGAATCCTTACCAGCTGTAGAGTTTACACCGATCTGATCGGTATCGGCCGATAATTAGCATTTTATGCTGATCGGTTTTCATGTCAAAATTTGCCGACATCGATCGGCTCTGCAAACGACAAGAAAACTGGTTGCTCATTCGACCATGGCAATTAAAAACACCACCAAACTATATGGAGTGTACAGGTATGCTATTCAAACAGTTGTTGTTGATATTTTAATTGAGCATCATCTGAAATTAAGCCCCACTTTCGACCCAGTTGTCTTTTGTCCCTGAACACAAATATGTCATTTTATTTATTTTTTTTCCTTCCCATTATTCAAGGGAAGCAAAAATTAAGTATGGGTTGCGGAATCCGCCTAGAGTTGCCTGTGGGACACCTTGACCTTTGTGTCACCTGTGACAAACACTTCCAGCACGAACCTCTGATTGCATATAAAAGAAAATCAATTGGATTTCAATGCATTGCACAACACTAAATTATGACTTCATAGATGTCAGAATAACACAGTACAACACCTTTGCACTAAGGTTGTCATGAAAACCATGGGCTGACCTATAAATACAGAAAGAAATCTAGTAATTATGTGATTTTATATCAAATGATAGTTATCACATAGAAACTAAACGTGTTTATAGTCAAACTGAGGAGGAGAAAGAAAAGAAAAAAAAAACGGTAATGGTGCTTGATTCAAAATAATTGAAATGGGTTTGCATCCATGAGGCACGAATGAGACTCGTGCTTTTTGACGAAAATGAAAACATTGACTCACTTGCTACCAGCAAGAGTCTCTCTGCCTCAGCCTCCACCTGGGATCCTTTCCCATGTTCTTCATCTGTGCAGCAGTTGAGAGCCTGGCTGGCCTGGTGGATGATTGTTTGCTGCAGGTTCACGTCACTTGTGAAAATCTACAGAGGCGAAAGATGGAATGAGGAGAGGCAAACAATTCCAAAGAATAACTATCAACAAACATTCTATTTCAAACCTTTAACTTCTGTTTGATGCCAAACAAGCTGGAGCCTCGTGGTTCCTCTGCTCTGCTCTGCTTGTTTTTCACGATCAGTTCAATGTTGGGTTTCTCAGACTCCTTCACTCGAACAGACCTATATGCATCAATACTAACACAGACATAAACAGTACATATTAGGGGTGGAAGGCTTCACAAAATCAAGCGGCGTATATACACACACACATATACATGGAAGCTGCATTGGCATTGTGGATTGCTGATCGCAGGGAAAAGACTGAGTAATTAATTACTGTATAAGGTTATATAATGAAAGATTGAAGTCAATACGTGTACTGTTGTAATCTGTCTCAAATATGTAAAGTATAAATACCGTTCACATATTTTAAACATTCTAGTACCCACATACACAGCCACGAAAATTCCTAGGCACGTTAGCCCAACTTCACAGTTGGCTGCGAACTGCTCCAGTGATGGTTGACTTTCTAGAACTTTCTCCCATCTCCTGAGCTCAGCCACAGAACTTTGGGTTCTTCTTGACCTCTCTCGCCAAGGCTCTTCTCCCCCGATTGCTCAGTTTGGAAGGGTTCTGGTCGTCCCAAACGTCTTCCATTTAAGGATTATGGAGGCCACTTAAGGAACCTTAAGTGCAGCAGATTTTTTTTTTTAACCTTCGCCATATCTGGGCCTTGCCACAATTCTGTCTCTGAGCTCTTCAGGCAGTTCCTTTGACCTCATGATTCTCATTTAGTCTGACATGCACTGTGAGGTCTTATATAGAGGCTTTCCTGATCAAGTCCAATCAGTATAATAAAGCAAAGCTGGACTCCAACGAAAGTGTAGAACCATCTCAAGGATGATCAGAACAAATGGATAGCACCTGAGTTATAATATGAGTGTCACAGCAATATTGTGATATTTAAGCTCATCTTTTTCAATCAATCTGCAAAAATTTCCACAATTCCGGTTTTTTTCTGCCAATATGGGTGGCGTGCTATGTGGACATTACTGAGGAAAAAAATGAAAAATGATTTGAGTAAAGATCAAGAAACATTTAAGGGGGTCTGAAAACTTTCCGTGCCTACTGTACATAAAACCCCAAATTGGGTCAACTGTTCTGATATTTTCAGAGGTTGAAGTTGGTATAAGTTCAGATGTCCACATCAATGTTATTAACGATTAATCACACTTTTGTGACAGTAAGCAACGTCTTCACGTCTTTGAAATTCAAAATATTGGGGCTATCGTTCGGATATTTTCAGAAGTTGAAGTGGGCGTAATTAGAGCTCTCCGCTTCAATTTTGCCGACGATTGATGGCAGTTTTTCTCCATAGCGAGGTACGGAGAGGAGTCTCCAAAAGGTGTCTCGTTCGATTTCACCGTGACTCCCTGGTAATCCGTTTCGTCTCCAGGAGACTAGCCTCCAGGCCAGTGAGATAGAGCTTTAACAGGGTGTGCTTTCTTGCGCCACGTGAAGACATATTCTTCATTGCATGCTACTCGGGAATGTCGCCAAAAGAGGACCCCCTGTACATACCTGTATGGCAATTTAGCGTCTTCGTCTGGGACATCGCTGTCAGATGTGGAACTCCTTGTGTTGGCTCTCTGGAATGTTGAAGTTTGGCAAACTTTGTCTGGAGTGTTATTTTCCACGATGAATGAACTAGCTGGAGTTGACGTCTGCATTAAAATGAAGAGAACGCATTCGTGTGGCTGTTAACTACAATGTCATTCAGTCAAGTAATAGCAATACAGAGGGTGTGAATCTTTTGTGAGACAATCAAGATACATTTCCGCACAATTTTAAGAATGTTTGTGATATTTTTTGACCAAACGCCCAAGGATAAAGAATTATAGTCACCTTTTGACCCTCTATTTTTTGCCTCGCTGAAGTTAAGCTGTTTGGAGAGGGCTGTCCTGTCTGTAGTTTTAAATATTTGCACTCGCAGAGGCTGCTCTTCAACACCACCAAATGACACTCATCAAATAGTGCGCTAAATTATCCCCGCCCTTCGAACAATTGAGTAGGTACCGCTTTTCTGAAGTGAATGCTAATTGCACTCAGACTGCAGTTCTGCATTTCTGTTGTCTATGATGATAATGCTTCCATGGCGTACGTCGGATGAACTACACTGCCCTTTTAAAATGGCAGATCTTTGCGCGGCATCGCGGCCAAGTCGTGCGGAGAAATTCAGTATACATACAAATTTACATCGATAATCTTGACGATGAATGTATTGTGAATACCATCATCCTCTCGGGACTCTTCACGACAGCAGCCACAGTCTCTGCCAGCGGTGTGAGAAGGGACATGGAAGAGATATTCAAGGCATCTTCCTCCTCATGATCCTGGGACTCACACGGCTCCAGAATCCCTTCAAACAGATCATTGATAACGGCAGAGTCGACGGACTGGTCAACATTCAACTCGATCTCAACGTCTTCATTATTGTCGTCATCTTTCGCCATATCAGCAATTTGATCATTGTCTCCGGGGGTAACGTCTTTCATTGGATGAGTTGTGGATGGCGGGGTAGAGACGACCAACCCACAACCTGTAAATTTGGAAACAACTGTGTTAAACATGCCCGTATGCTCACATTAAATCATACATCAGTAGGATGAGCAAAATCTAAATCGACTGGGTCACGACTGAACAATGGCACGCTTTACATGAAGAGAGCGTTACTGTTTGGTCTTAGGCTCAGTCTCAGCTTGCCTTCGAACTGGAGCACGGATAGGGAGCAAATAACCCAAATTCTGGCCTTTCTTCACTGGCTTGCTGTGCATTGCAGAGTCCATTTTAAAGACCATTTTGCTTGTTTTTAAATCTATCAACTCAGCATCAGACTCTACACTGTTTCAGTGTCTTTTTATTGTTTTTAACGCTGTTGTTAGTCTGTTGTTTTAATTTGCACTGGTTTTTTTCCCTTCGTATAAATGTACAGCACTTTGTGTGCAACTGTGGCTGTTTTAAAGTGCTCTACAAATAAAGTTGAGTTAAGACTGTTCGTTCCTGCAGTACCGACTTTCCAGCAATAGAGGGTGCTAATACACAGTGAAGGCCATTTGAATACAGAAGAATTTAGGCGTACAGTGCCTATTTTTAATGAAATCATTAAAAACCGCATTTTAAGTTAACTCTGGTTATATTTGTCTGATATTTCCATTTATCGGATGATCTTCAACATTAAAGTGGAGAAACTATGCAAAAATATAAGAATTTGAAAAGGAGGCAAATACCTTTTCACGGCACTGCATGTGAATTTGTCCAAATGGAAGATAGCTTGAAAGAGCTTTGAGGCTTGGATATCTGTGGCGAGCTATTTTTTAAGTCGTCTTATCTGACAACATCGATTTTTTTTTATCCCCAGCCCAACTGTGTGGCCTGACGAGTCCACAGGCGGAAGAGGAAAAGGTCCATCCAGATTGTTATCGCCGCAAAGTTCAAAAGAAAGCATCTGCGATGCTATGGGAGAGCTGTCAACCTATAAAAAATGTGTCTGAATTTCCAGATTTTCAAAGTTTTGTCCAAAAACCCTTTTCTTGCGACAGTCATAATTATAAGCGTGAATAAATTACGGCTTCAATATTTGCCACTGTTCTGATTACATCAACCTAGTAAAATGGTGTGGACGCAGATGCAGCCTACGGGCGTTCCGTAACATTTGGCAGCTCTGGTATGGGGTCGCGTTAGTGCCCAAGGCACCATTTATGCTGAGAGGTACATATAGATTCTGGAGCAACATACGCTGACGTCCGAGCAACATTTTTTTCAGGGACGTACCTACTTATTTCTGCAAGACAATGCCAAGCCACATTATGCACGTGTTACATTTGCACATTTACATGTGCACTGAGTTCCAAAATCTGTAAATGTTGTTGTGTGACTTTGATGAGCACTCCGCTTGACTGACTGCCAACACGCTGCTTGTATAGAGGAAGGCGGACGTGACTGAGGACAGCATGCGGAGGTTAAAGGGGGAAGGGTGCGCGTGAACGAGGACGCTAAAGGCACGCCCCCAGTAGGTATAGAGTGCCGGTATGTGCATTGGGTAAAACAACATCGGTTTGGCTAAGGACCCCATGAAAATGGCACCCACTTGCGTGGTTCGCAAGTGGAAGAAGCAGGAAAAGGCCGGCATCATTGCTGAACCTTCAATGAGACCTTTTTGTAGGACTGAACCAGCGGATATTCACTTGCACTGACAAGGGGCTGGATTGCAGTTTGATTTTTGTTAGCTTTTAGGTTGTCTTGTCTTTCCATGCCGTTTTGCACCTCGCTTTCTTCATGTGTTGAATACCTCCAAATGTGTCCAAAAATAGTTTCTATTTGTCACTTAAAATGCCGTTGACAAAGGCTCTTAGTTCCAGAATTGGCCGCGGTGGTTTACTGGCGCTGAGGTGCAATGCAGACAGAGAATGGGACTGACGTACTGTATTTGTATTATGTATTATGTACTAGATCCAATTCCAAAAGACGTGCCTCCCCTGCCTACGTTGCGGCCATGTTGAATGTGGGGAACGGACGTGGCAGCCATGTGATGATGGCTCTATCTATTGTCTATTGTCATAGAGTCCTCTGCGGAGAGACAGCGCATGGCTGCAGTGTTAACTCTGACGAATACAAAACACAAGTCTCCAGAGTCTGAAACGTGCTACTTTTGGTACAGTAAGAGGTTTTTTTGTCAAGCTGTTCGCCCTGGGCGACATGTTTGGAACTAGCAAGCACACTTATTCATTGCGACTCATGAAAGCGACTTACCTATGATGAGTACGGTACGTCAACAATGTCACCATGATGCCACATCAACAGCATTACCAAAAACCGATAACTTTCTTCAAAAAACGTGCAAGTCATAATACAAAAATATTGTGAATACCTGGAGGAACGGCCTTTACAGGAGTTTCCGCAGGCGCAAAATGTGATTTCGGTTCATCTTTTGGCTCAAACAAGGCAACGTTGCTATCCACAGGTTTGTCAAACTTTTTCTTAAAAAAAAAAAAGATTAGATAAATATATATTGTGCTTAAGAAATCCATGAGACCACCACCCAACATAAATGGCATGCATAAAGAGTACAACTACAGACACATACTGTATATACAACCTAGTGATGCACAGAAATGAAAATTCTGGACCGAAACAAAAAAATGAAACTGAGGAACCCAATGCTGAAAGTCAAAACACGGAAAAGAATTAATCAATCAAACTTCATTTGTAGGCATTTTCTTTTTAAAACCCACCAATTGTTAATTCCAAAACTGTGCCAATTATTAGTCAAACGGCATTTATGGCCATGACTGCAGAGTTGCCAACCTATACAAATTCACTTCCAGAACTATTTTCATTTCCATACTTTGAAAATTATTTCAAGAACATTACTGTGGCACCGTTATTGCATTATGTAATATGAAAAAAAATCTGCATACTGCTCAATTTCACAACATAATTCCTCTGGCGGAAAGCCAAATGTCTTCTTCCATGCTCATTTTTTTATTTCCTGTACCCAAAATTGCTGCTGAAATGATGCAAATTTCCCCAATTGTGGGATTAATAAAGCTTATCTAATATTATAATGAGTCATTATTAGGCTTTACACGATCAGGATTTTTGGGGCCGTGTTGAAGCATTGCGATGACGTTGCCCACAACGTACTTCAGTTGTGCACCGACTGCAAATAACTTACGTGTTGTTTATCTGAGACACCGCAAAATAGTCCCACACCGGTGACCCAATATTTTGCTCATCTCCGCTATAATACGGTTCCAGCCAGACCAATGTGACGAGTGTACTGTACCACACAATCACTTATTAATGTGTGTTTATGTCACTAGTAGTTTGTTGAATGTGTCATTTAACATTTATGCTTATTTCACTTATATGGTTGATTGATGGCACCATGTCATTACCAAACTGTGAGTGTAGGGGGTGCGTAATAAAGTGACATCCCAGTCAATTCAACAATACTCTATAAGTCATTGCTTGTTGATAGTAAATGATTGTTTACCCTACTCCTCTCGTGGGCGCCAGCCGCCAGCGTTAAACATGAGACATGTCATGCATGTGGCATGTTATTTCGGTAGTTTTAGTTCGGTGAAAAAAAAAGTATTTCGGTCCGAAACATTTCGGTGCATCACTATACAGTGGGACCCCCCACATACAAATATACTGTACGGATGAGCACACGCACACACACACAGTTAAAACCTTGAGGTCTGCAGCTTTCTTGGTTTCTGACTCATTTTTGATTTTCCACAAATTATTCCCCTGGAGCCGACTCCGAATCTGTGCCAGCTCAGACTCACGCTCCTGGAAAGAAGGATTACTGTGAATTTAGTGTATGGCGTTGTGATATATGCTACCCCAATTCCAATGAAGTTGGGATGTTGTGTGAAACAAACAAAACAACAGAATACAATGATTTGCAAATCATGTTCAACCTATATTTCATTGAATCCACTACAAAGACAAGATATTTCATGTTCAAACTGATAAACGTTATTGTTTTTAGCAAATAATCATGAACTTAGAATTTTATGGCTGCAACACGTTCCCAAAAAGCTGGGACAGGTGGCAAAAAAGGCTGAGAAAGTTGAGGAATGCTCATCAAACACCTGTTTGGAACATCCCACAGGTGAACAGGCTCATTGGGAACAGGTGGGTGCCATGATGGGGTAGAAAAGGAGCTTCCCTGAATCGCTCAGTCATTCACAAGCAAAGATAGTCGAACAGTTTAAGGACAATGTTCCTCAACGTACAATTGCAAGGAATTGAGGGATTTCATCATCTACGGTCCATAATAGCATCAAAAGGTTCAGAGAATCTGGAGAAATCACTGCATGGAAGCGGCAAGGCCGAAAACCAACATTGAATGCCCGTGACCTTCGATCCCTCAGGCGGCACTGCATCAAAAACCGACATCGATGTGTAAAGGATAACACCGCATGGGCTCAGGAACACTTGTCATTAAATACACTTCGGCGCGACATCCGTAAGTGCAACTTGAAAATCTATCATGCAAAGCAAAAGCCATTTATCAACAACACCCAGCTCTGGGCCCGAGCTCATCTAAGATGGACTGATGCAAAGTGGAAAAGTGTTCTGTGGTCCGACGAGTCCACATTTCAAATTGTTTTTGGAAACTGTGGACGTCGTGTCCTCCGGGCCAAAGATTGAAAAGAACCATACAGACTGTTATGGACGCAAAGTTCAAAAGCCAGCATCTGTGATGGTAAGGGCTGTGTTAGTGCCAATGGCATGGGTAACTTACACATCGGTGAAGGCACCATTAATGCTGAAAGGACCATACAGGTTTTGGAGAAACATATGCTGCCATCCAAGCAACGCCATTTTCACGGACGCCACTGCTTAGTTCAGCAAGACAATGCCAAACCACATTCTGCACGTCTTACAACAGCGTGGCTTCGTAGTAAAAGAGTGCTTTTTTGGAAGGTTTTGCAGCCATAAAATTCTAAGTTAATGATTATTTGCTAAAAACAAAGTTTATCAGTTTGAACATGAAATATCTTGTCTTTGTAGTATATTCAATTAAATATAGGTTGAACATGATTTGCAAATCATTGTATTCTGTTTTTATTTATGTTTAACACAAGGTCCCAACTTCATTGGAATTGTACAACCCACACCGTATTTACCCACCAGTTTTTGTTTCTGGGTTAGATCAGATGTGGTCGTTTGTAATGTTTGGGCACCTATGAGCCTGTTTTGCACAGGTTTGTGTGGTGTAACCGACTGAATTCCTGTGGATGGCTGGTTGCTTCCGCCTGCTGGGGAGTTTGTGCGCTCTCGGCATCTCTCGTCAAACCGGTCCAGGAAAGACTTTACCTGTACACCTGTTGGCCATAGAGTGTTAAAAACAGTGTTACATGACATGATGTGCAGGAAATTACATAATCATGTGCACCTTCAACCCAAGTAGACTTTAATACAAAAACATTTCAAGCTTGAGCGCCAGCAAAATAAAGAAAGAGTGCAAAACTATCACTGCATTATACATTACCGGGAGCAACAGCTTTCGCCTTTGCCTGTGGGACAGCAGAGCTGGACATAGGTTGTTTTGCACAGAGCTGTGGTTTTTGAGGGCTCGAGGTAAAATTGGGACCCCTGGAAACCGCATTGTTTTTCACTGGTCCTGAAGATGGGGACACTGGTGAAACAGTTGCTGCCTGGATTGAGGTCTTCTGGGGGCTTGCTATTGATAGAAGGGTTGATTTGGTTGTGAGAGTGTCCGTCTTCTGAGGGCTTGACCTGGCTGAAGGGTGCACAGCCTGTTGACAATAGAAAATCCATTATTAACATCATGAACAGGTGTGCACATAAATGGAGCACAACGGTAAAGAGCAACCATGTGATCTACATCGATGCCCCTGCAAACACAAGTGCAGATATGATCCTTACCGCTCATTAAACCCTTTATAATCTCATAATACATTGCACAAAGATGGCTGCCACTTGTCATGTTGCTTCATGACAAGTGGCAGCCATCATGAAATGAGCATTTCCATGAAAGTGAGAAAAATCTCAACCCCTCAATTTCTTTGCCCCAGGGGGGGGGGAAGGGGATAGATGTAACACAAATATGCCTAGGGTGTATTTAAATAGGGTATTTTTATTTCAAAGATTTCTCTTATTGCGTAGATTGACAGGAATGTAACCCCCGCAATGGAGAGGGAATTCCTGCATACAGATAATCAGTTTATGTATGGCCAACCCATTTATTATCACATGAATAACTGGAGGAGAACTGCAGTACATTATCAAAAGTATAAAAGGCAAACTGGGCGCAGGATAGCCGCAGTGACATCGGTGCGGTCGCCGCCCGCGCGAGTCTAAAGAAGCCTTAACTTAATCTGTCATGCAAATAAATTTAACAGATTTAAAAAGCAGGACAAATTTTATATGCTTAATTTTGGCGTCAAGCGGAGGCCCATCTGGCTGCTGCGGGCTGCACATAGACTCCCGTAGCTTGTAGGCTACTTTACCAGACATGCAAACGCCAAAGGCATGAAAAAGGTGACAAACATTTTGTTTTAAAAACATTGTAGGGGGGGCATGGGAGGGGGGATCCCCAGGCCCCTACAGAGAATGTTTTTGATTTTAACATAAATTAAGCAATCCAGAAAACTCTGAAGAGTGCAATAAGGCAAGCAAAAAAACAAAACAAAAACAAAAAAACACTTATTTACACCGCTCAAGTACATGATGTACAAATTTAAGATTAAAATTAAAGTTGGCTGATTTGACTTTTCTTGTTTTAGCCTCCAACTTGAGCCACGCCCACCTGCACCTGATGCCTGCTTCAAGCTGTGCCCCATGAATAACATTCGCCTCTTTCAGCACTCTCATTCTGGAAAAGAATTGACTAAAATCATTGTCTGTTTCACTTCACTCAGTAATGACAATAATGTGACAAGTAAAAGTAAAAAGTGGTCCTCCCAAAAATTACTTGAGTAAGTAAGAGTGAAAAGTACAGAGGGAAATAATGACTCAAGTACTGAGTAAATCATGAGTAACTTCTGATTTGTTTTAACCACAGCATAAATAATAATAATAATAATAAAATGCAAATTCTGATGTTGCTGTGTGTGGGCGTGTGTGTATGCACAGTCAAAACTACAACAAAACATCTGCAATTTATTGCACGGTGTTTTCTCAAGTTATAAGTGAGCTGAAGTACCGACGTTGGGGCAGACAGTGCCAAAGAAATACTACATGAAAGTTGTTGGTTTTTGTTCGTCTAAATGTAAACACGAGTTACGTGTCGTTGCCTTCATAGTAACGACGACCTTCCCAACATGGCCACCACGTAGTCACGACGGTCAGCCGGGTTGGCTTATCTAGTTTGAAAACCTATGCCTAAAAAGCCCAAGAGAAGACGTGAGGTCGTGTGACTTTGTGTGTCGTTTGATTGGTGAACTAGACTTAATCGTCACTAGCGCTTAAACTGGATTGGTGCAAACAGCGCCAATGCGGACGTCTAAGTTGTAGTCTCGCTCACGAAATAGTCAATAAATAAGCAGTAATTGATAAATAAAAGTAGCGACCGACATCATTGTAATGGAGTAAAAGTACCGTTACTTCTTAACAGCAGAAGCGGCGTAAGTGTTTTTTCTGGTCTCGTCAACTCCTGTGATTTACCCAAAGCCGGTCCTGAACGCACAGGCGGAACCTCAGGCCGCCAGCATATTAGTCCGCCGTGGAGTCATATTCACATTATATCTGTGGAGTGGATCTAGCTGCCAGCGTCCTAGGATTACGAAACAGCCTATGACGACGACGACGACCCCCCCCCCCCTAGAAAAACTCATCAGATCTGTACGATTCACAGAAATGGCCTATTTTGAGTTCAAAACGCCGAATTTCGCCAAAAGGCGACTGATTTGCATGTGTGTGTCTCCCAGCTGGCCTTGGACCGCCTCGGGATACCCCTGGTAAGCTGGATAAAGTGGCTGGGGAGAGGGGAGTCTGGGCATCCCTGCTAAAGCTACCGCCCCCGCGACCCGACCTCATAAGAGGAAGAAAATGGATGGATGGATGGATATTCCCATTCCTTTTTTTTTTTTTGCTACGACGTCACCTTTTCCTCAAAATAAGCAAAGTTGAGTCTTTGTTTTCCAACAATGACAAATACATAATGCTGAGTTGCGGTCCGCTGTAGACTGCTCACTGTGAATTTTGGTGAAAGTGTTTACGTAAAGACAAAAGAACGTTTGATTATGATTTTAAAAAAATAAAAATAATAATAATAATAATAATAATGTAAAGCAAACTTGCCTGATTTGAGACTGATGAATACTTGGTGTTTGTTGAACTGGTCATCACAGGCTTTACAGTGTTTTGTTTAGTGGAAGCAGCCAAATTTGCATCTCTACAGGCTGACTTGGGACCAAAGGCTGCAGCAGGCTTTGCAGGGGCTTCCTCTTTTGAAAAGTTGACATGGCTTAAGTCATCTTCCCAAGTTCCAATAGTGGCAGCAAGTGTGGCCATTCTTTCTCTCCGTCCTACTGGAGTTTCTGAGGGCATGGTTGTGCCTGAAGTTGTTTTGACATCAACATTTCTTCTCATCAGGGACATAGGTGTAGAGTCTGCACCAATGAAGTCTGGAATGGTGAAACACATCAGTTAGGCAATGACAGTCTCAAACATAATATTGAGCTGTCAGAGCAGTCAAAGAAAAAAAAAAAAAAAAAAAAAAAACTCCACTACGCATGTGCAATGTATGACGTCGTGTCCTCTGGGCCAAAGAGGAAAAGAACCATCCGGACTGTTATGGACGCAAAGTTCAAAAGCCAGCATCTGTGATGGTATGGGGCTGTGTTCGTGCCAATGGCATGGGTAACTTACACATCTGTGAAGGCTCCATTAATGCTGAAAGGGACATACAGGTTTTGGAGAAACATATGCTGCCATCCAAGCAACGTCTTTTCATGGACGTCCCTCCTTATTTCAGCAAGACAACGTCAAACCACATTCTGCACATGTTACAACAGCGTGGCTTCGTAGTAAAAGAGTGCAGGCACTAGACTGGCCTGCCTGCAGTCCAGACCAGTCTCCCATTGAAAATGCGTGGCGTAAAATATGACAACGGAGACCCCGGACTGTTGAACAGCTGAAGCTGTACATCAAGCAAGAATGGAAAAGAATTTCACCTACAAAGTTTCAACAATTAAGTGTCCACTGTTCCCAAATGTTTATTGAATGTTGTTAAAAGAAAAGGTGAAGTAAGACAGTAGTAAACATGACCCTGATTTGCAAATCATTGTGTTCTGTTTTTATTTATGTTGAACACAACGTCCCAACTTCATTGGAATTGGGGTTGTACTTGGTGTACAGTGTACACAACAAAAAGGTACAGGCCTGCAACATCGCGTGGACATTGGGGACAGTGCCTCTGGATTGGGAGAATGGGGTGGTGGTCCCCCTTTTTAAGAAGGATGACCGGAGGGTGTGTTCCAACTACAGGGGGATCACACTCCTCAGCCTCCCTGGTAAGGTCTATTCAGGGGTGCTGGAGAGGAGGGTCCGTCGGGAAGTTGAATCCCAGATTCAGGAGGAGCAGTGTGGTTTTCATCCTGGCCCTGGAACAGTGGACCAGCTCTACACCCTTGGCAGGGTCCTCGAGGGTGCATGGGAGTTCGCCCAACCAGTCTACATGTGTTTTGTGGACTTGGAGAAGGCGTTCCACTGTGTCCCTCGGGTGGTCCTGCGGGGGTGCTTCGGGAGTATGGGGTACCGAACCCCCTGATACGGGCTGTTCGGTCCCTGTACGACCGGAGTCAGAGTTTGGTCCGCATATCCGGCGGTAAGTCGGACTCGTTTCCGGTGAGGGTTGGACTCCGCCAAGACTGCCCTTTGTCACCGATTCTGTTCATAACCTCTATGGACAGAATTTTTAGGCGCAGCCGAGCCGTAGAGGGGGTCCGGTTTGGTGGCCTCAGTATTGCATCTCTGCTTTTTGCAGATGATGTGGTTCTGTTGGCTTCATCAAGCCGTGACCTCCAACTCTCATTGGAGCAGTTCGCAGCAGAGTGTGAAGCGGCTGGGATGAGAATCAGCTCTTCCAAATCTGAGACCGTGGTCATCAGTCGGAAAAGGGTGGCGTGCCCTCTCCAGGTCGGGGATGAGATCCTGCCCCAAGTGGAGGAGTTAAAGTATCTTGGGGTCTTGTTCATGAGTGAGGAAAGAATGGAACGAGAGATCGACAGGCAGATCGGTGCAGCGTCTGCAGTGATGCGGACTTTGTATCGATCCGTTGTGGTAAAGAAGCAGCTAAGCCGAAAGGCGAAGCTCTCGATTTACCGGACGATCTACGTTCCTACCCTCACCTATGGTCACGAGCTGTGGGTCGTGACCGAAAGAACGAGATCCCGGATACAAGCGGCCGGAATGAGTTTCCTCCGCAGGGTGTCCGGGCTCTCCCTTAGAGATAGGGTGAGAAGCTCGGTCATCCGGGAAGATCTCAGAGTATAGCCGTTGCTCCTTCACATCGAGAGGAGCCAGATGAGGTGGCTGGGGCATCTGATTCGGATGCCTCCCGGACGCCTCCCTGGTGAGGTGTTCCGGGCACGTCCCACCGGGTGGAGACCCCGGGGACGACCCAGGACACGCTGGAGAGACATCATCCTTCGGCTGGCCTGGGAACGCCTCGGGATCCCCGTGGAAGAGCTGTATGTAGTGGCTGGGGAAAGGGAAGTCTGGGCGTCCCTGCTAAAGCTACTGCCCCAGCGACCCGACCTCAGATAAGCGGTAGAAGATGGATTGATGAACTTTGTATAGAAGAAAGAGTTACGGGTGGCTGTGTGGCACACCATCTTGTGTGGGCACTGTATGAGTGTGTGTAAATTGGTACAGAACAGACACTGATGCAGTTAAACATGCACAACAAACACCTGCTTCTGTTGTAGCATAAAATTGTTGTGTACAATGTTAGTTGAATATTTTTTTTATTTATTGCTGACTTTATTCACATCGATGACTGTCAGTAAGTTTTAATTTAAAAACTGCACTTTAACACTTTTGGTATTTATTGCTGACTTTGTTAAGGTTGATGACTGTCAGTCTGTTCCAATTTTAAAAAAGCAATTCTAAAAAATAAAAATAAAAAGGTGGGACTGAGCCGCTTCCTGTTTGCAGTGGTGGTGGATAGGATGACAGATGAGATTAGACTGGATTCCCCGTGGACCACGATGTTCGCAGATGACATTGTGATCTGCAGTGAGAGCAGGGAGCAGGTGGAGGAGCAGTTTGAAAGGCGGAGGCATGTACTGGAAAGTAAGACAGAATATACCTATGTGCATAAATGAGAGGGGTGGAGGGGGAAGTGTGAGGCTCCAGGGAGAAGAGATCGCGAGGCTGGAGGACTTGAAATACCTTGGGTCAACAGTCCAGAGCAATGGTGAGTGTCATCAGAAAGTGAAGAAACGGGTCCAAGCAGGTTGGAGCGGGTGGAGGAAGGTGTCAGGTGTGTTATGTGACAGAAGAGTCTCTGCTAGGATCAAGAGCAAAGTTTATAAGACAGACTCTCTTGGAGTGACCATGTTTGATAGGATTAGAAATGAGCTCACCAGAGGGACAGACAAAGTTCGAGAGAGCAGACTTCGATGGTTTGGACACATCCAGAGGAGAGAGAGTGAGTATATTAGTAGAAGGATGATGAGGCTGGAGATGCCAGGCAGGAGAGCTCGAGGAAGACCAAAGAGGAGGTGGATAGATGCAGTGGGGGAAGACATGGGGGCAATCGGTGTTAGAGAAGAGGATGCCGGAGAGAGGCTTAAATTGAAAAGGATGACACCCTGTGTCAACCCCTCACAGGACAAGCCAAAAGGAAATGACGACGACACGGGTATTTTTGTATTGCTGAATGACTTAGGCAATTATGCTATCATCGGCTCACGATTTGTTTTAAACAACTGGGAGCTCGTTAACAAAAATTCTTACCAGTGCCATCCCAGAATTTCCTTTGTTCAGCAAGCCTCTGTAGACGGGACTTCATACTGCCGGCAAGGGGAGACGAATGTTCCACTGGGTCTTCCTTGCTCTTCAGTGCAGCGGGACTAACAGGCATGACCTTGGACGTCTGCAGTTTTGAAGCAGCGGCCGCATCAGTCTTTTCTGACTCTACCTGAACAGTTTTTAACTCTCCTGGCTGAGCCTGGTAAAAGAGTGGGGCCTCAGTCACACCCGTAGAAGATGAAGGTCGGACACATGCAGGGACGATAGGGGGTTTCTTGTCTGTTGGGGGATCTGTGAGCACAGGGGTTGTTGGTTGCATCTGATTCTTTTCTCCCTCTGCGGGCTTAACATTTTCTCCTGAACACATTCGCTTGGATGGAGAAGGTTTCGAGGATGTCTGAGGAACTTAGAGAAATGAAAAACAAACGTAAGCGGTGATTAAGTAGGCAATATGGTTAATGTCACAAAATCATACCTTCAGCGACAACCGTTGTCGTGATCACGCTATTTGCGTCAGCCAGAGGCTCTCTTAATCTTTTCGCTATCGAGCGCTCTGCTGCATTTGGTCTTCCTGCCATCTTTTTCTGTAGGTTCTCTCTGCGAGCCCGTGTCCGCTCCAACAGTTTCTGGTCGGATTCAAGCATATTAAAATGGTCAAAATGAAACCGTTTCTTTAAATTTACAAAGAGGACAAAATTAAAAAGATTACAACATGCAGTGATTGGCATCTTTGAAAGTACCAGTTAACGTTACATTGCTTATTATTTTTCTCCAAAGTAAATATCACTGTTGGGAACAGGTATAAACCAGAGTACACTTTGTACGTGGATGTCACACCATTACAAAAAATGACTCGTATGACTCACAGTCTTATGCCATGGAACAAAAGTAACCAGCTCATTCACATACCCATGGAAGAGTACTTAACTCATTCACTGCCAGCCTTCCCAGTTAACATGGCTATTTGACTTCCAAAGCCGTCAATGGCAGTGAATGTGTTAAATTCACATCGGAAAAACATTGAGTCGACTGTGGTTAGGTATGACACTGTTGGAAAAGAAAGAAGAAGAAAAAAAAAAAAACAGGATCTCGAAACTGTTTTCAACGAGAAAGAAGGGATGCATTTCTTCTGCTTTAACGTGAAACAACAGAGCAAAACGTGTGCGTTGTGTGAAAGTTTTTGGTTTTGTTTCCTTTAATTGAGCAGCCATCATTCTTTCCCCCTACAGTCATCTGCTGCAAAAAAAATCATGTTAGTTTGTCTTTCGTCACTAATGTATAAAATACAGACGTTAATGGGCGCTCGTTGATTGGCCATCACTCTCTGGTGGCTTTGAGCAGTCTACGCAATGTTCGTGTTTCAATACACGTACAGCACTATTCACAAATTCGTTAGTGTGGCATATTGTGGCCAAATTAAAAAAAAAAAAAAAAAAAACTTACATAATTGTTACCTTTGTAATGTATAATATTAACACTTAAAGCTTGACGACTAATTGCAGCTGTTGCACCTCCACTGCTTGTTTGCTAACGCGATATATCGAACAAGGAAGCTAAAACTGCTCGACTCACCTCCGTAAAAGGATCCATTCCGAGCACGAATATGTTGGCTGGTGGATTTGTAAATGCTCGAGTACACGAAAATGTCCAAAAAGAGAGGACGCAAATGAACCTGCGCTTCTCCTGCCTCTGGCCAAAACAGCTTCTGTTCAAATTTGAATTTCTAGCGCTTACCTATTGCGCAGACTCCGTCAACCGACCGCTGGTCTTTCTACCAATCAAAAGTGAGAATGCTGTTTTCGTGCAGAACCAACCTATTGAAAATAAGTCTATTTGAAAAAAATAAAAAAGCTGCCATTACCGACCCCGCCTTAAACGGGTGACAGGCAAAGAAAGAAAGAAACAAAGAAAATAAGAAAGAAAGATTGGCCTGTTACTTGGATACGTACACGTCCGCCATGTTGAATGTGTCAGATCTGCCCGTAAAGTAAGGCAAATCAATGGCTCTTCGGATTCTCCAATCTCCTAACCTTTTTCCTACCTTTCCTTAGCCTTTGTGGGAATGCGTCACAGGGCCGAGGAGACATGAAAAGGCGCCTCCTTCCGAACATAGGAAAGGATAGCACTGTTTCAAATGAATTTGGCGCCACTTTTCTTCAAACTTCAAAAGACCTCTAGTTTAGTTGTAGTAGTAATATAGTAAGACTCATTCAAGCAACGATTGAGACAGGGTTTTGTCTTGAAATATCAAAACTGTGAACAAAAAAAACCCCAAATAATTATAGCACATTAATAACAAAATAAAAATGATTGTCTTTGCCAAAAACACCAAACTTAATGATCCAAAGTGACAGTTTAATATGTTTAGAGTGGATAGCCAAGAAAAAGGACTGTACCGATTTGCAGCTAAAAAATAGATGTTCCAGGTTTTTACTGTCTCTCACAAAAAAACGACAATTTGCTTCAATATTGAATTTTACTCTCGAAAATTCCATAGTGAGGTAAATCTCGTTTAGAATTTTACAATGTACTTCTTTAATTTGGGGGCGAACTGGAAATGAAAGATATCTAATTGTAATTTGTTTCATCTCGTCAGTTTCAAATCCCCTCCCGAGACCTCCATTCCTCTCGAGCAGTGATTTACAGCCTTTATGCAGCCAAGGCACATGTTTTACAATTGAAACATCTCACGGCACACCAACAAACAAAAATGTCACCAAAAAAGTGGATACATTAATTATTGTATGTACATCCTGCCATCTAATAGAAGAGCATTTATTGGTTCTGTCTGTCGATTTGCCTCGCTGGCATACATAGATGAATAAAGATACATTATTTCTTGGAAATAAATCCATTTTTGGAGTAATTAAGTCACATTTCATATTTCCCACGGCTCACTAACATAGGAACATAGGGTGACCTACAAGAGCGGAGGTAGTGGCACACACGTGGAAAGGAGAAGTTTCCAGAAGACTGGACCACAACAGCCACGATGATCAGAGAGACAGGCAGGAGAGCACTTGGTGTGTCTTCTGGTAGGAAAGGGGAGAAGAACCTTAAAGTACAGGAAATCATACAAGGAAAGAGGGACACTGACAGGACTGAAGCGAGGACAAAGGAATACATGGAGATGCGGCGTAAGGCGAAGGTAGAGGTGGCAAAGGCCGAACAAGAGACATGTGATGATGACATGTATGCCAGGTTGGACACTAAAGAAGGAGAGAAAGCTCTGTACAGGTTGCTCGAGCCATTGTCTTCCTCGACATCTGGTCTCTGCTGGATCAGTATCCACCCTGCTGGGAGCTTTCATGCATCACACCCCCACACCCTTATATGATTTACATGATATGCTATACTGCAATAAACACCCTTGTTTACCCGCCAGACCAGTTACACCCTGAAACTCGATATCACCTTCAAAGGTGAACCTTTGGCCCAGTCTGAGGTCCTGAGCATTCTGGAGAAGGTTTTCATCCAGGATATCCCTGTACTTGGCCGCATTCATATTTCCTTCGATTGGAACCAGTCGTCCTGTCCCTGCAGCTGAAAAACAGCCCCGCAGCATGATGCTGCCACTGCCATGCTTCACTGTTGGGACTGTATTGGACAGGTGATGAGCAGTGTCTGGTGTTCTCCACACATACCGCTTAGAATTAAGGCCAGAAAGTTCTACCTTGGTATCATCAGACCAGAGAATCTTATTTCCCACCATCTTGGAGTCCTTCAGGTGTTTTTTAGCAAACTCCATGCGGGCTTTCACGTGTCTCGCACTGAGGAGAGGCTTCCGTCGGGCCACTCTGCCATAAAGCCCCGACTGGTGGAGGGCTGCAGTGATGGTGGTTGACTTTCTAGAACTTTCTCCCACCTCCCGACTGCATCTCTGGAGCTCAGCCACAGTGATCTTTGGGTTTTTCTTTACCTCTCTCACCAAGGGTCTTCTCCCCCGATTGCTCAGGTTGGCCGGACGGCCAGCTCTAAGAAGGGTTCTGGTCGTCCCAAATCTCTTCCATTTAAGGAATATGGAGGCCACTGTGGGCGGCACGGTGGACGACTGGTTAGAGTGTCTGCCTCACAGTTCTGAGGACTGGGGTTCACTCCCCGGCCCCGCCTGTGTGGAGTTTGCATGTTCTCCCCGTGCCTGCGTGGGTTTTCTCCGGGCACTCCGGTTGCATGCTAGGTTAATTGACGACTCTAAATTGCCCGTAGGTGTGAATGTGAGTGTGAATGGTTGTTTGTTTGTGTGTGCCCTGCGATTGGCTGGCAACCGGTTCAGGGTGTACCCTGCCTCCTGCCCGATGTTAGCTGGAATAGGCTCCAGCATGCCCGCGACCCTAGTGATGAGAAGCGGCTCAGAAAATGGATGGATGGATGGAGGCCACTGTGCTCTTAGGAACCTTAAGTGCAGCAGAAATTTTGTTGTAACCTTGGCCAGATCTGTCTCTGAGCTCGTCAGGCAGTTCCTTTGACCTCGCGATTCTCATTTGCTCTGACATGCACTGACAGCTGTAAGGTCTTGCAACCCCAATTCCAATGAAGTTGGGACGTTGTGTTAAACATAAATAAAAACAGAATACAATGATTTGCAAATCATGTACAACGTATATTTCATTGAATACACTACAAAGACAAGATATTTCATGTTCAAACTGATCAACTTTATTGTTTTTAGCAAATAATCATTAACGTTGAATTTTATGGCTGGAACACGTTCCAAAAAAGCTGGGACAGGTGGCAAAAAAGACGGAGAAAGTGGAGGAATGCTCGTCAAACATCCCACAGGTGAACATGCTCATTGGGAACAGGTGGCTGCCATGATTGGGTATAAAAGGAGCTTCCCTGAATCGCTCAGTCATTCACAAGCAAAGATGGGGCGAGGTTCACCTTTGTGAACAAGTGCGGGAGAAAATAGTCCAACAGTTTAAGGAGAATGTTCCTCAACGTAGAATTGCAAGGAATTTCGGGATTTCATCATCTCCGGTCCATAGTATCGTCAAAAGGTTCAGAGAATCTGGAGAAACAACTGCATGTAAGCGGCAAGGCCGAAAAGCAACATTGAACCTTTGATCCCCACTGCATCAAAAACCGACATCAATGTGTAAAGGATATCACCGCACGGGCTCAGGAACACTTCAGAAAACCAATGTCCGTAAATACAGTGGAAGCGTTCTGTCACTCACTTCTGAATCTCACCCACACATACATAGCATTCCCTCTGTCTCTAATGTGATTGTTCAAGCTTTTTATTAGTTTTATTGATTTCATCATAATAAAACATATGTAGCGCTTGCATAAATGCTGCAAAAGTTGCGTCAGCGTGATTCCACGGAACGTACATGCGTCAAGCGTAACATTTTTATATGAATTCCTTTGTATTTATTTACTGATCGTATTGTGATGTATTCGCCAAGTGTTGGTTGAACTTGAACGCCGGATACCCACCACCACTAATACATTCCGGTCCTGTGGGGAACACTGGAAGTGTGTATTAAACTAGTAGCCTTTTGCAAGAATCAGCACCCAAAAAGAAGCTCTGTGAGATTTTGGCGATCAGGTAACATTTGCTGACAATATGTCGGAAGCGGCGTTTCAGCCTTAGCCGAGCAACATGGATATTTGGTTTGCACCACGAGGGACTGTTTCACGGCCTCTTGTTGGTTCATAAGTGGAATGAACACACACGCAAGTTGAGATTTTCAGATGTTGGCAATACACAGCGTGGCGTTTGTTCCTCCAAATCCAAATGAGTTTGTGAGGGCCACCCTTCTGCCCAAAGTCTGCCATGGCTGCGCTACGCAGGGAACGTAATTGAGGTTGAACTCCGGTTCGGTGGAGTCCAGATTGAGGGTCGGGGGCAGGATACCATGGTAGCAAGCCAGAGCGGTGATTGCTGTCTCCAGAGCTCCTGCAGCCCCAAGCAAATGTCCAGTGGCTCCTTTGGTGGAGGACACAGCCAACGTTCCTGCACTTTGATGAAAGAGCCTCTTGATGGCAGCGTTTTCCGCTGCGTCGCCCAAAGGTGTGGATGTGGCGTGGGCATTCACATAAGACACATCTTCAGGAGAAATGCCAGCGTCGTTGATGGCAGCTGCCATGCATCTGTAAAGTTATCAGGAAAAAAAACAAATGACAACTTATTGAAACACATATCACAAGCGTCTCTGAACGCATCGCTTCTCCGTGCCTGCGGGCAAGCCGGGAGAGAGTTTGTTGATGGCGTACGCCTCACAGCAACTGAATTGACTGACGTCCCGCTGTGTATGATCGGGAGACGTTATAAGTATAAGCGAGGAGGTACACAAGCGATTTGCATATTCATGAGTTATTTGTCACAGTAAGTACGTGACCCCACACCCAGTGAAAGAGTCCCAGGGGTGTGTGGATCCGGATACATGCTGGTGAATTGACACCGTTTCACATTCACAAAGACTGACAGAAGTGCCCTATAATATATGAAGCTTTTATGTTGAAGTTGGCCCTCTCAGCATGTTGGCGGAGAGGCGGCGTGTCACGGCAAGACCCTATTTACCATCGTCGTAGCAAGCTGCCTTGACTTCAATATTTCAGGTGGCCTGTATTTACTGTATTTGTTTCCATTAAGTTGCATTTTTACAACGCATGATTTTGCTTTGGTCCATATGATCAAAACATGAAGTACTATCTGTATTTTGTTAGTTTTTTCAGAGAATAATTCTGAAGTTGAGCATTTTATTTGAACACGTAATACTTTTTTAAATTGACTTGCTCTTATTTTGAAATTCACAGCCCTACTTTTATTTAGTAAATTAAAAAGCACACAGTTGTGCTCTGAATATGTTTGATTACCCAGGCAGAAATTGTAAAATGGGTACAATTTTTTAAAGAAATCATGAAGGACCAGGTGAACCACATTTAATTTTATTTTAATGGGATTCAAATTAAACCGTCAAGCATTTCAGAAAAGCATTATCATTAAACAAAACATAACCATATGGGTGTGGAAACTTATGAGTACAACTGTACATATGCAGTCATACGTACCCTTGTCATATCGGAATGAAAGTGTCGTGTACAACTTTTTTATAACCACTAGGTGGCGGTGGCATATTAGATTGAAAGTGTACACCTTTCACATAACCTCTAGGTGGCGGTGGGATTTTGGAATGAAAGTGTAAAACTTTTTCATAACCACTAGATGGCGGCATACATTTCTAAAATGAGAATTTCTTTCCATTTGCCCCTATACCTATGTATAATGCGCACTTTTGACTTTTGAAAATATTTTGAGGGGAAAATTGCGCATTATACACGAGAAATTACAGTATATGAGATTTTGACGTGCCATCGTCAAAATTCGCCTTTAATTCCGTTTTGAAACTTGGTAAAAAAGATAATAATAATGAAAAAATTTTTATTGAACCAGACCTCCATCCATCCATTTTCTACCGCTTATCCGGGTCGGGTCGCGGGGGCAGTAGCTTCAGCAGGGACGCCCAGACTTCCCTCTCCCCAGCCACTTCATCCAGCTCTTCCGGAGGGATCCCGAGGCGTTCCCAGGCCAGCCGAAGGACGTAGTCTCTCCAGCGTGTCCTGGGTCGTCCCCGGGGTCTCCTCCCGGTGGGACATGCCCGGAACACCTCACCAGGGAGGCGTCCGGGAGGCATCCGAATCAGATGCCCCAGCCACCTCATCTGGCTCCTCTCAATGCGGAGGAGCAGCGGCTCTACTCTG
Organism: Phyllopteryx taeniolatus; assembly: GCF_024500385.1. Classification (NCBI taxonomy): domain Eukaryota; kingdom Metazoa; phylum Chordata; class Actinopteri; order Syngnathiformes; family Syngnathidae; genus Phyllopteryx; species Phyllopteryx taeniolatus. The sequence goes on from NC_084522.1 coordinate 16,551,605, forward strand.
AGATCCTCCCGGATGACCGAGCTTCTCACCCTATCTCTAAGGGAGAGAGACACCCGGACACCCTGCGGAGGAAACTCATTTCGGCCGCTTGTATCTGGGATCTTGTTCTTTCGGTCACGACCCACAGCTCGTGACCATAGGTGAGGTCTAGGAACGAAGATCGACCGGTAAATTGAGAGCTTCGCCTTTCGGCTTAGCTCTTTCTTTACCACAACGGACCGATACAAAGTCCGCATCACTGCAGACGCTGCACCGATCCGCCTGTCGATCTCCCGTTCCATTCTTCCCTCGCTCGTGAACAAGACCCCAAGATACTTGAATTCCTCCACTTGGGGCAGGATCTCATCCCCGACCTGGAGAAGGCATGCCACCCTTTTCCGACTGAGGACCATGGTCTCAGATTTGGAGACCTCAAATGTCAAAATTCAAACTATTTTTCAAACAAACAACATCGCTGAGTTTATGCATGGACAATACTTAAGATTCCTATTTTGTGAATGTACTTGTCTAGATGTCTTGCATGCTATTTATATCATTATATTTCCTACATCCACTATTGCTACTGAAATGATGGAAATTTTCCCACTGGGGGAATAATAAAGGATATCTTATCTTATTATTATTACAAATAACCTGATCCCGCTCTCAGATGACGTCTCCAGGAAAGTATTAATTCCTTTCCAGTCCGGGAGGCGTCTTGTGAGGCTGTGAATTATCTTACATTTACACTCCAGACGCGTATTAATCGGCTTGCTATTTTGTTGTTCAAACTTGGTTACTCTCTGCTATAATGTGGTTCCAGCCAGACCTATGTGACAAGTCAACTGTATAACCCAATCACTTATTTTGGGACTTCATGACTCGATAGCTTCACAACTAGCGTCATGCTTTTCCGTCTGGGCCGAGCCACGCATCATCCTCTGTGTTAATGTAAACATTGCAAAGAAGCATGTTAAGAAAAGTAGCTTATTTGCTACTATAGAGACGATGATTAGTGACTTACAATGCGTTGACACTGGGCGTAAAAAGAACTTTCGCCTTCGCGGCTTGGAAGCCGGGGCGGGAGGGGTTGCGAAATAAAATAGCGTACCCCCAAGCATCTTTTTTGTCTCTCTCTTCGTTACGGTGCCCGGACACAGTGCCATACTGGCCTGTAATGTCGGACGCTGGATTTTCTCTCTCCCCCAATATTCGTAACAAGTCAGAGACTCTGTAACAAATTAGAGAGTCCTGTTTCCAATTAGTGCTTTGTCTTTGTTACTTTCTCCCTTCGAGAAACTTTGTTCTGTTCGACTGATCAAGTCGGATTCTCAATAAACCTCAATTATAATACCAATTATAATTATAATATTAACATAAATTAAGCAATCCGGAAGACTCTGAAGAGCACAATAAGGCAAAATAAAAAACAATTCTTCACGCCCAGGTCCCTTGTCGTAATTGTACGCCGTTGTACACAAATGTATGCAGTAGACTTCACTTTTTTTTTTTATATGATCGGTGTTATCGGTATCGGCCGATAATTAGCATTTTATGCTGATCCGCGCGGCACGGTGTGGGACTGGTTAAAGCGTCTGCCTCACAGTTGTGAGGACCCGGGTTCAATGTTCTCCCCGTGCCTGCGTGGCTTTTCTCCGGGCACTCCGGTTTCTCTAAATTGCCCGTAGGTGTGACTGTGAGTGCGAATGGTTGTTTGTTTGTTTGTTTGTCAACCACTGGTTTTGAATTTGGAGGACCCACTGCGATAAGTTCTGGCGAACGTGAATCCAAACCAATTTTTTCCCCAAATACAATTCTCGTATTCGATTTGATTGCGCAAGAGCGATGTTGTGGCTCGTCTGTGTAGAATTTGTGTGTGCTGTGCATTTTGTGATGTGATGAAATCTGGAGTAAATTGTCGTTGTTTTGTTTTGTTTTGTGTTTATATGTTTGACAGGGAATGTTTCAAAGATAGTAATAATAATAATGACCTTACCTGAATGCCCCGTCTCCATCCGCAGCGGGTGTGGTAATGTGGCTGGCATCTCCTGAGAGTCCGTACCCCAACACCTCAGCGTACATTCTGGCGCCACGCTTGACTGCGTGGTCCAGTTCTTCCAGCAGGAGCACAGCCGATCCTTCGCCCATCACGAAGCCATCTCTTTCCGGATGGAAGGGTCTCGAAGCTAGTTTGGGATCGCCGTTCCATCTGGTGGCGAGAGCGCGTGCTCTTGCGAACCCGGCTATTGCCAGAGGACCAACACAGGATTCTGTCCCACCTGTAACCATAGCAACTGCATCACCATGGGTAATAAACCTCGCAGCATCCCCGATGGCATGTGCGCCCGTGGTGCACGCTGTGGACACAGCGTGGTTAGGACCCTTCAAATTGTGCTTGATACTTATGTGCCCAGCTGCCATGTTCACCAGGATACGCGGCACAAAGAAAGGGCTAATCTTCTTGTAGCCCTTTTCTTGGAAGGTCACAGAGGTCGACACGATTTCGTCCAGCGATACCATGCCCATGCCAACTGCTACACCAGTGGCGAGTTGTTCCTCTGGGGATTGAGGGGACCATCCTGAGTCGTCCAGGGCAAGCTGAGCAGCTGCAAGTGCCATGACGGTGGCCGGTGACATGCGACTGACCTCTGCGCGAGATACAAACATTTCCTCATGGAATTGACCTTCTGCCTTTCCTCTGGGTACTAAGGCCGCCACTTTGCAGGGGATGGTTTTGTACATTTCCGAGCTCAGCGCCACAATCCCGCTCTGGCCCTTAATGAGGTTGTTCCAGGGTCGAGCCGTCCCTACGCCCAGAGGACACACTAGACCTATGCCAGTAATAACAACTCTTTTCCGTCTTGCAGAGCTGTGGCCCCTGGAAGTCTGCCTCGTTTGAAACACGAGCCGACAACTCCGGCTAAATTGGACGTTAGCCCAGAAGGACGGTGGCAAAAAGATCATAATGGCGTCTTCGCGTGCCTGACAAAAAGCGATAAGATCATAAGGATGCGGTTCGTTTGGAGCGGATCCGGTGCAGCAATCAAAGCGTGCGCATTTTAACATTTATTTTAAAAAATTAAATAAAAAATAAATAAATACAACTGAGCTTGCAGTTGGCTTCGGAAACACTTCGCAAATGCCGGATTCAGTCAACACGTATATCAATACATAATCGATATCAAATAGAGTCAAACCAATACAGTATTGGAAGAGTGGATTTCACTTAGATTTTGAATGGTCTTCTATAAAACTACATCCATATGGAATGTTATTTGGGACTGAACAATATTCAGGCATCATTTGGACTGCTATATTCAAGACCCAAAACAGATCGCTGGAGTTACCAGCAAGACCCTAAATATGAAGAGTACGTTCGCGCTTTCGACACCCCAGAATGTTCGGAAACTCAGAGCGTTGTTGGATTGTGCTGTTCGGTTATTCAGAGTGCCGCACTCAGGGATTGCCTTTACAGGCAGAACTGACACATTCAACATGGCGGACGCACTGACGTTTCCCTGCCAATAGCCAACACGCTCGTACGTAGATTCTTAGAAAATGGAGCGCGCTCTGCTTTCTGAAGCACACAGACAGCGTCAGATTGAAGTAACGATTGTACCCGAAGATACCGACGTGTTTACGTGACAGCCATATTGGGGAGGTCGATGTTCACATCGATGGTAATGGACATTGATATTAAGTCGTAACTTGGTCATTTCTCAACTGATTTTCGTGAGGTTTACCTTTTTTGTTGTTAGAGGTTAGGAAAAGTCACGGCCCAAGTATAACCTGCCGGCTGTACAAACCTCTATTGTCCGGTTATTTTATTATGGTCAAGGTAAAGCTTCAATGATTAGGCCAGATGGAAAGTTTAACAATTTATTTGAAAATACAATGTCAAACAATAAAGTTGGAGAAGGGCTCTCCCGCACGTGGCTCAGAACAGCGTCCGTCCGCAAGAGACCGCAGAAGTTCTTTTCCCCCGTTTTATGGCCAAAACTGCTTCCCGCCGTGACGTCACGCAGGCTCGGACCAATCCTAGCTTCGCCCGTTTATGAGATCCGTTCGGAAATTCAGTCCGATGCAGCACCCAGAGACAGAGTGTTTTCTACTTTCTATAACTTTACTAATGAACGTGTTGGCTATTGGTAGGGATACCTCAGTACATCCGCCATATTGAATGTGTCAGTTTTACTTGTATTGAGTGGCACACACACTAACAACGCTCTGAGTTACCGAAGGTTCCGGGTTGCGGAGAGCGCGCCCGGAGTGAACTTCCCAACGGACCCTATGTTGATATGTTGATATGTTGTGCGTTTGTTGTGTCGGTGCGACAACGTGTAATGCAATTACATGTTAGAAGGATATCTGGATGTGCATCTGCACTGCGACGTAGCAAACAAAAGTGTATGCAGTGTTGTGTAAGCGTTGCAGCCACTCATTTTTAACAAGTCCCCCTGTTGAGGTGGCCCAACCGGGTCACCTCACAAACATTGTGTGTGTGTAGACCCCCATACCCAACACCGAAGTATGCGGCCTCCCAACGGGTTTGACTTCAACTCTGGCATTGGGTGGTGAGTGGGTGTGTGTGACATTTGGAAAATCTAACCGTGTGTTTTGAACAGAAGGGTGGGGACTAACGCCCCCTAAAATCCATTCGGTCCTCAGACCCCCATATATACAATGAGCAGCCTAAGCAAAAAACCTTCCCTGCAGCAGTGGTACCATGTGTTAACATTAGCGACATCGTGTAATGTAGACCCTGCACTAAAGTCCCACGTCGACATCAAGGCCAAAGATGATATCCGGATCCAGTTCCAGGTCGTAGTGCGCCAAGTCCCAACGCCACCAGGTCCAGTCGGAGCTCAGATGTTTCCCCGGCCGGATCCTCCAGGAGGGCCGTCCTCTCCGACGACCGGTATGGGGGGCTTTTCTAGATGACCCGCCGCCCGGTCCGTGCATCTGATGATCAGCCTCCTAATGAATGAAAGGAATACAAAAACAACCGCAAAACACAAAAACGCCGAGCACACGCCTCCTCTTTCTGCCAATATGGAGTCGAGTGCCAGCCTGTTCTGATAGGCAACCAACGAGGTGGCAGCCAGTTGGGCATGTGCCGACCGCCTCGAAGCCATCATGTGTAAAATTTGTCAACCTTTGATCTATGTTTTTGTTGGGAAATGTAGGTTTGGTTTGTCTTAGCGTCTCCGTGAGATTTAGATGTCTTTTGGGTGAGAGTGTGACTCTTTTGCTGTTCAGGAATGACGTTGCCACATGGTTGATATGTAATGCGTATGCCACCCCCTGTTGTTGTGCGCCAGTCAGGGCTTTCGCACTTGCTGACACTTGTGCATCTATTCTGGCCTTTTTCAGCAGGCTCAACAAGAGCCAGAGTTGTAACAAAGGATCTTCCTCCCTTGAGGACTGCGCTGGAACAGCGCAGTAGTCACCATACCTTTATTTTCAGACACATCAAGGTGCAGTTCATGGGGTCGTGTGGTGGGGTATTTATCCTGTTATGATTAAAGTGACACTTTCACCAGCATGCCCAAACAGACTTGACTTGAAAGTCAAACCACACTGGATTTTAATCAAATGGTACACCCTGCGCTGGTTCCCAGCCAATCGCAGGGCACATATAAACAAACAACCATTCGCACACTACGGGCAATTTCGAGTTGTCAATTAACCTAGCATGCATGTTTTTGGGATGTGGGAGGAAACCGGAGTGCCCGGAGAAAACCCACGCAGGCACGGGGAGAACATGCGAGCTCCACACGGGCGAGGCCAGATTTGAACCCGGGTTCTCGGAACTGTGAGGCAGATGTGCTAACCAGTCGCCCACCGTCCCACCAAGCTAACGTAAACATACCTCATGAAAATTCTTTCGACGCTCGCTCATGTATTATTTGGTGAACACAAGCAACGCACCTATTACTGGATACACTTTTGTTTGATACCTCGGAGTACAGATACACATCCAGATATCCTTGTAAACATACAATTGGATTACACGTAGTCGCACCGACACAACAAACGCACAAGATGCTGTTCACGAGTGAGGGAAGAACGGAACGGGAGATCGACAGGCGGATCGGTGCAGCGTCTGCAGTGATGCGGACTTTGCATCGGTCCGTTGTGGTAAAGAAGGAGCTAAGTCGAAAGGCGGAGGTCTCGATTTACCGTTCGATCTACGTAACTACCCTCACCCATGGTCACGAGCGGTGGGTCGTGACCGAAAGAGCGAGATCCCGGATACAAGCGGCCGAAATGAGTTTCCTCCGCATGGTGTCCGGGCTCTCCCTTAGAGATAGGGTGAGAAGCGGTAAAAAATGGATGGATGTATGTAGTTGATGTTGATCTCCCACTTCAGGTCCTGAGAGACTGTAATTCCCAGGAACTTGAAGGTCTCGGCGGTTGACACAGGGCAGTTGGACAGCGTGAGGGGCAGCTGTGGCGAAGGATGCCTCCTATAGTCCACGATCATCTCTACAGTCTTGAGCGTATTGAGCTCCAGGTTGTGTCAGCCGCACCACAGCTCCAGCCGCTCCATTTCCTGTCAATATCCAGACTCTTTGATGAGGCCGATGAAAGTGGTGTTGTCTGCAAACTTCAGGAGTTTGACAGCTGGGTGCGTTGAGGTGCAGTCGTTCGTGTAGAGAGAGAAGAGCAATGGAGAAGAGGACACAACCTTGGGGCTCCCCGGTGCTGGTGGTGCGTGTAGATGAGGTGGTGTCCCCCAGCCTCACCTGCTGTGTCTTGCCTGTCAGAAAGCTGTAAATCCACTGGCAGATGGCAGGCGAGACGCTGAGCTGGAGAAGCTTGGAGGAGTTCGGGGATGATGGCGTTGAACACAGAGCTGAAGTCCTCGCGTGTGTCCCCGTGCCGTCGAGGTGTTCTAGGATGAAGTGCAGTCCCATGTTGACTGAATCAGCCGCAGACCTGTTTGCTCGGTATGCAAACTGCAGGGGGTCCAGCAGGGGACCTATAACACTCTCGGGGTGGTCCAGCACGAGACGTTAAAGGACTTCATGACCACAGATGTTAGGGCGACAGCCTGTAGTCATTCAGACCCGAGATTGAAGGTTTCTTGGGGACTGGGATGATGGTGGAGCGTTTGAAACAGGATGGTACTTTACACAGGTACAGAGATCTATTGAAGATCTGTGTGAAGACTGGAGCGAGTTGGTCCGTGCAGACTTTGAGGCAGGATGGGGACACAAGGTCTGGGTCTGCCGCTTTGTTGATCTTTTGTTGTTTGAAGATACGTTTGTGAAAGTGTCCTTATCAAATCTGCACTGGAAGGTGTTCAAGTCCTCGGCTAGTCTTTTATTGTTCTCAGCTTGGGGGGCTGGTTGCTTTTAATTGGTTAGCGATTGTAATGCATGCCAGACTGATTTAGAGTCGTTAGAGGTAAAGAGTTTGGCAGTGAACCACGGCTTGTTGTTGTTGAATGTGCGAAATGACTTTGTTGGTACACAAACCTCTTCACAGAAACTGATATAGGATGTGACAGTGTCCGTATATTCATCCAGGCTGCCAGCTGAATTTTCAAAGACACTCCAGTCTGTGCGGTCAAGACAGCTTTGAAGTTCTATCTTTTCTTCATTGGTTTTTCACTGTTTTCACCGTAGGCTTCGCGCATTGAAGTTACATTCATTAATTTTCAGTACCACTTATCCTCACTAGGGTCGCGGGTGTACTGGAGCCTATCCCGGCTGACTCTGGGCGAGAGGCTGTAAACCATGAACTGGTCGCCAGTTGTGTTGTTTCGTTCGCGAACGTTTCGTTCAGAATGAATCCTTTTAGTGAACGAACTGAAGTGAATCCATTTATGAAATGATTCGTTCTTTTGGCTTGGCCGCCGCCCGCCGCTGTGAGGTAAGCAAGTCGGCTGGGGGCGGAAATGGAACTGCTCAAGCGTTCTGTCACTCACTTGTGAATCTTCGGCGAATGACCAAAAAGCAGCCAGCGTGCGGGTGGGGCCGGGACTTCATTCGACGTACTGCCATGTGATTTGCGATTCAATCAATTCGGCAAATGACCAATGAGCAGCCAGCATCAGGCTGCGCCATGCAGGCGGGGGAGGTAGTGATTCGTCTAGTGAACTGGTGTACTGAGGAACTGAAGAGTGATTCGTTCGTTGAACTTATCGTTCGCGATCCGTTAGACATGAGTGACTTGTTCGTTGAACGTCTTCGTTTGTGATCCGCTAAGGAGCGATGTACTCGTACGATGAGTGATTCGTTTGCGCAAGAAACGACGTACTACGCAGTGAACGTACTCATGAGTGATTTTAACCGCAAGTCCTGACGTCCTCGCGGGGATCGCTTTCACTAGCAGCCGTTTCTTCAAGCTAACGGCTAATGTTGAGTCAGTCAAGCACATGAAAACAAGCACACATTACATTTAAAATAAATGTAAATTAATAATAAATGTATATACGTACACATACATACCATTCCCTCTGTGTCTCTAATGCGATTAATAAAGCTTTTTATTTCATTGTAATAATAATAATAATAATAATAATACATTAAACTTATATAGCGCTTGTCAAGACACTCAAAGACGCTTTCCACTAATCAGATGATAGTAACAGTCAGGTGTGTGAGCAGGTAGCCCGGGTGGCGGGGGCTGGTGTCAGGGATGCTGTCCACCGCGGTGGAATGCAGAAAAGTCACGTCGGCAGGCGAGAGCCTCGCTGGACGTCAGGGGACACGGAAGGATGTTCGGTAGCTGAGCTCGCTGCACGCATGTTCACGAGTCACAAGCGAAGCCAGGTGTTCGAGAGCTTGCTGAGAGAGAGATCGGTAGGTGAGAACGTAGTTAGTTTGTTTAGTTTTTATCTCCCCGCCTTTCCTAGTTTACAATACGTGACAACAACAACGCATAGTCCTTCAGCGAACGTGACTGTCAGGGATGGATCATTAACTGTGAATGAGAAAGCACTTGAATGATTTTGTGAAAAAGAACTGAGCGATTCGGTGAACGAATCTTTTGAATGAATCTTTTTAAAGAACTGATTCGAATGATTCAGTACACTCAAAATAACTGCCGTGCCCATCAGTAGTCGCCAGCAACTGGAAGCAGCAGGGCGTGTTCTACCGGGATACAGCAGCCAATCATAGTAATATTGGAGCAGGGTGTGTCCTGCCAGGAAAATGCATGTGGGAATCGGTCACATGGTTTGAAAATGGTTTCAGCTTTTGTTCATTTGTTTTGTTCATTTGTTTTCTGAAATGTAAAAGTGTTTTGGTTTTTGCTAATTTGTTTTCTGTAATGTAAAAGTGTCTCGGGTTTTATGAATTTGTTTTCCAAAATGTAAATTTGATTGGTGTTTTGTTCATTTGTTTTCAGAAATGTAAAAGTATTTTGGTTTTTGTTCATTTGTTTTCTGAAATGGCGGCACGGTGTCCGACTGGTTATCGCATCTGCCTCACAGTTCTGAGGACCGGGGTTCAAATCCCCGGCCCCGCCTGTGTGGAGTTTGCATGTTCTCCCCGTGCCTGCGTGACTTTTCTGCGGGCACTCCGGTTTCCCCGCACATCCCAAAAACATGCATGGTAGGTTAATTGACAACTCTAAATTGTTCATAGGTGTGAATGTGAGTGCGAATGGTTGTTTGTTTCTACCTGCCCTGCAAATGGCTGGCAACCAGTTCAGGGTGTACCTCGTCTCCTGCCCGATGATAGCTGGGATAGGCTCCAGCACTACCGCGACCCGAGTGAGGATAAGCGGCTCAGAAAATGGATGGACGGATGGATGTTTTCTGAAATGTAAAAGTGTCTCACAATTTGTTATATTGCTTTGCACTTCCCAGCCCCCATAGAGTTGGGTAGAGTAGCCAAATAATGTACTCAAGTAAAAGTAAAAAGTCGAGACATGTAGTCTCTTCAGCGTGTCCAGGGTCGTCCCCGGCGTCTCCTCCTGGTGGGACGTGCCCGGAACACCTCACCAGGGAGGTGTCCATGAGGGATCCTAAACAGATGCCCGAGCCACCTTGATGAAACCAACAGAACCACATCATCTGCAAAAAGCAGAGATGCAGTACCGAGGCCACCAAACCAGACCCCCTCCACGCCTCGGCTGTGTCTAGAAATTCTGTCCATAAAAATAATGAACAGAATCGGTGATAAAGGGCAGCCTTGGTGGAGTCCAACCCTCACCGGAAACGAATCTGACTTACCTTGCGGCCACAGCTCCGGTCGGCCGCCTCGGCAATGGAGGCGCGGAACATGGTCCATTCTGACTCAATGTCCCCCGCCTCCACTGAGACGTGGGTGAAGTTCTGCCAGAGGTGGGAGTTGAAACTCCTTCTGACAGGGGATTCTGCCAGACGTTGCCAGCAGACCCTCCCCCTAACCCTAACCCTCACAATACGTTTGGGCCTGTCAGGTCGGACCAGCATCTTCCCTTCCCCCACCATCGGAGCCAACTCACCACCAGGTGATGATCAGTTGACTGCTCCGCCCCTCTCTTCACCCGAGTGTCCAAGACACGACCACAAAATCGATCATCGAACTGCGACCTAGGGTGTCCTAGTGCCAAGTGCATGTGTGGACACCCTTATGCTTGAACATGGTGTCCGTTATGAAGAATCCATGACGAGCACAGAAGTCCAATAACAGAACACCACTCGGGTTCTGATCGTGGGGGCCGTTCCCCCCAATCACGCCCTTCCAGGTCTCACTGTCATTGCCCACGGGAGCATTGAAGTCCCCAGCAGAATGATGGAGTCCCCAGCCGGAGCGCTCTCCAGCACCCCCTCTAAGCCTTGAAATTCTTAAAGACCACTGATATAAACCATAACTCCTCAAAATGGTGGGGCGTGCATACGCAGTGGTTGCTCTCTGTCCCAAACAAACTGTGTTTTCGTGTTTTTCGTCTAATACGTCAGAGTGATTTAGTTCGTCCTCGTCATGTCTACATGTTCCAAGACGCAGATACAGTCGTAAGCTTCTGCTCGACATCGGCAGAACTACAACTACTTTTAGTAGTTAAAGTAGGAGCTACAGAACTGCGGTCTGCGGGTGCCTACAACAGCTGCGGCCCCCACTCCTCCATCGCGCCCAGAGTGGCGGCCCCACAAATGGCAAAGGAGGAAGCAGAAACGGGACAAGCGCGGAGGTAGCCGAGCTCGGCTTGCAGCTAAGCCACACAAGCTTAGCTTAGCTTAGCTTCCCTCCATCGTGTTAGCCAACGTACGCTCTCTGGACAACAAGCTGGATTACATTCGAATACTCCACTCTACCTGTAAAACAGTGGGATAGTGCTGTGTTTATGTGTTTGTGGAAACATGTCTTAACAGCAGTGTTCCAGACGCCGCCATTCAGCTCGACCGGCTACCATGCTACCGAGTGGCAGAACTGTCGCGGGAGGTAAGACTCGCGGTGACGGACTCTGTGTTTACATCAATGTTACCTGGTGCCGGGACGCTATCTCGGTCAGCCGTTTTGTTTACCGGGAGAATTCACTGCCGTACTACTTGTGGCTGTCTATATTCCTCCAAACTCCAGCAATAACAGGAGTAAAGTGCTAAATGAGCTAAATATCTAAATATCAGTGAACAGCTTATAATTTTCTCACTAATCACATCTGGGCACATATACATATCAAAGGGTTCCTGGGGGACTGGTATGGGATCGGGAGGGTGTGGGTGTTGGACCGGGTTTCAGCATGTCTGTGCTCTTTCCCGGTCCGTGCACCCTGCCCCTCCACCCTGCCTGCCCCCTGGATTTTAATTGCATCACACACACTTCCCACGTTTTATTGCACCACATACGCCCATTTCTTGGGGGCCGTGGGTGGGGCAGGGGGTTGGATGCGGGGGTGGCATTGGGTCCCTACGTCCCTCACTGGGTAGTCAGTTGTCGGGGCGCCTAGGTGGGGCCGGCGGACCGCCCTGGGTCCCTCGGGTGGACCCTTGGGCCCGATCCCACCCCTCGATTGATATGGTGGGGTCCTCAGCCTCCACAGTGCGGGCAAAGCAATTACAGGACACTTCTGTCAGTCTTTGTGCATGTAAAACGGTGTCAATTCACTTGCATGTATACGCAGGCACACACCCCTGGGACTCTTTCACTGCGTGTGGGGCCACGCACTTATTGCGACAAATAACTCATGAATATGCAAATCGCTTGTGTATCCCCTCATTTATACTCTCGTCCTGTTGGCTTTTATAATTTACATATTTAATCCCACCACACTTGAGTTGTACAGCTGGGTTCACGACCCTTGTCCTGCATGCTTCTTCTCCTGACCTTGCCCTGTCCTTCCCTCACAGGGTGTAGCACTACAGCCCCATGCAAAACACATATTTAATGTTTCATTGTTGTAGATAATGTAATGATTTACTTCACTCATCCTGTTTCCAATTAGTGCTTTGTCTTTTGTCTTTGTTTCTCTCTCCCCTCTAGAAACTTTGTTCTGTTCGACTGATCGACTCTGATTCTCAATAAACCTCAATTATAATACTAAGAAACCACAGCGGAAGCTTAAAAACTCCACTGTGACACAGTTAAACTGTTCCGGCATAAAAGGGATACAGATTTTCCATTCTGCTTGACCTAACAGCCGAACAGGACAAAAAAAAAAAAGGGAACGGCTGACGGCCTACCCAGAGGCTTTCCTCATCCTAGCTGGGCACTTCAAAATTGCTGACCCCAAGGCTGTGTTTGCAAATCTCTACTCAAACACGGACTTTCCAACACAGGGAACTAACACTCTGGACAATGTCTTTACCCCGCTGAGAGGGGCCTACAAGGCCATTCCCCTCCCTCACCTCGGTGCCTCAGACAATCTCACTGTTATGCTAATGCCAGCTTTCAGACCACTGGTTAAAGTCTCCCAACCAGTTAGGATACAGGTACAAGTGTGGCCAGAAGGGTCCCTTGATACACTTCAAGACTGTTTCACCTCCACAGACTGGTGGACCATGGTCAAACAGGCTGCCATCTGCAACTCCATCACAAACCCTCAGGAGTACACAGAGACTGTTACTGCCAGCATCAGCAAGTGCATGGATGATGGCACCACCACTAAGTCCATCACTGTCTGTGCTAATCAGAAGCCACGGCTGTCGGGGGAGTTGTACAGACTACTGAAGGTCCGCAACATGGTTTTGAGATCTGGCGATGAGGAGGGCCTGAAGACAGCTAGGGCCAATTTGTCCCGTGGCATCTGGGAGGCCAAGAGGGAGTTCTCCAGGAAGATTGTCCACCGCTTCAGTGACAGCTGTGACACCAGGAGTCTGGCGTGGTATTCAGACTATTACAGACTAGAAACCCTCACCACAGACCTGCGACAGCTCCACCTCCCTGCAAAATGAGCTATATGACTTCTTTGCTCACTTTTTGGCACAGAACAACACCCCTGCACACAAGACTCCACCCCCTCCTGGTGACCAAGAGCTGGCACTGACCCGGGACAGCGTGAAAAGATCTCTCGACGGGATCAACACACAAAAAGCCCCGGGCGCAGATAACATACCTGGTCGTGTTCTGATGGACTGTGCAGCTGAACTCACAGATGTCTTCACAGACATCTTTAACACCTCCTTGAGTCAGGTCTCCCTCCTCCCCCAATGACTACCGTCCGGTAGTCCTCATTCCCATCCTGATGAAGTGCTTCAAGTGGGTGGTCATGCATCACATCAAGTCCTCCCACCCCCCTCCAGCTCCAACCTCTCCATCAAGTTTGCAGATGACACACCTGTGGTGGATCTCATCAGCAACGGGGATGAGACAGGAGTGAGGTGAGCCGCCTGGCCGGGTGGTGCACGGACAACAATCTCTCCCTAAATGTGGAGGAAAAAAAAGGAGATTGTTGTGGACTTCAGGAGAGCGCACTCCCAGCATGCTCCCCTCAACATTAACGGTGCTGCGGTGGAGAGAGTGTGCAGCAACAAGTGTACATCACCGAGGACCTCTCCTGAACCAGCAACAGATCATCACTGGCCAAGAAAGCTCACCAGCATCTCTACTTTCTGCGCAAGCTGAGAAGAACCAGAGACCTGACCCCCATTATGTGCTCGTTGTACAGAGGGACCATAGAGAGCATCTTGACCAACTGCATCACTGAGTCTTGTGGCATTCTGCGGCAAGACTCTCCACCACATAGTGAGGGGAGCTGAGAAGATCATCGGAACCTCTCGTCCCTCCCTGCAGGACATTTACAGCCCTCGCCTCGCCCGTAGAGCCCTTCGCGTAGCGGGGGATGCCACCCATCCATCACACAGCCTCTTCAGTCTGCTGCCATCAGGGAGGAAACTGCGGAGTCTGCGGGCAAGAATCTGAACTTTCTGCCCACTCTGCCCCCTCTATCTCTTCTGTCCTCTGCCCACCTGAACTCTGACGCCCCACACCACCAACGTGCACACACACACACACACACACACACACCAGACTCAGGGTTGCACTAGCCACTTTAGCAGCAATGGCGTTTTGTCATCTAATTTATATGTCTTATTTGCCTTGGTTCTCTGACCTTTCACCTGATCTTTGATATTTGCACATTCAATTAACCCTTTTTATACTGTATATACCACAGTTTTCTTTTCTTTTTATGTTGTTATTAGTACACTCGCCTGACTTTGGTGCGGGCAGCGTGGGTTCAGTTCCCACTCAGTAGGTCCCGCGACCCTAACCCGGAAAATGGATGGATGGATGTTGTTATTATTTGCACTATTTGTAGCACCGCGGGCCCTTGAGTACCGTAATTTCAATCCTCTGTTTGTATTACGCATATTGAAGAATTGACAATAAAAGTACCTTGTACCTTGTAACATGTGCACTTTTATTTCATCAACAATTAATTGATTTGTTCATGCATTTAACATTTTAGAAGGAAAATGTGAAATTTGTTGCCACAGCTGGTAAAGTGAACTTGTTTTTAAAATATACTGTATCGTGTGGGGTATAATGTTAAATGTTTCGACTTTATGGTGGGAAGTCACAGCCTTTCATTAATATTTGTATCAATAGGAAGATTTCTTTTGAAATAATACTGCAAGTGATAATTGGTCCAATACATAATTCCATAAATCAATCGAATTATCGATATCAATCAAGTAAAGCTTTATTTGTAAGCGCTTCTCGTACAAAGAAATGCAACCCAAAGCGCATTACATGGATTAAAATATGAAATCAAAACAAACCCGCCCACTGCTCGTCCACAGGACACACACGCACACGGGTGAGGAAACGCTATATCTCAGGGAGCCGTCCACAGGCCACCAAGATGGAGCCCCCGGTGTAGCCATGAAGCAAGAGCCTGCACCTATGACGACTAGCAGGGATGTACCGGGCCCAAAATGTGTTTTGCGACGAAGCCCCGAATACTAACCACTGAGCGGTGACTCTGATTTTAGGTCTCATCGTTTTACTGTATACACTATTTGCATAATACAATTGCCCGCCCAGTACGGCAGCCTTATACACGGCATCTCCACCGGTTTGGTTATTGGTGCTTCCTGTCCCCTTCTCTTTCTTCTCTCCATACCATCACATCTTCCTCCTCGTTCTCCAAGACCAGCACCACCTCCTCACTGCCACCATGCGCTCACCCAGTCCCTCAATAACCCCTCTTCTAGTGACTTTCAGCCACGACGCTGATGCTGCTAATAATCATGATAACAATAATAAGCATAACAATAGTCATGTTCTTAATACACAAAGGCAATCCATGTAAGAAAATGCCATAAATCACGCATGGTCTTCATCGGTTGCACTACCGCCATGAAATCTTGCCGTATCTCGGGCAATCAAACACTGTCGGAGAGGCGCAACCAGAAAACATGCCACCGGATACACCCGTTACTATGGCGACGATAACAACAATGGATTGTATTGTGTCGGGGGGAAAAAAGAGGTCACCAGTGCTGGGTAGTGGGCTGTCCATTCAAGAAGAGCTTGAGGTACGGTCACAAACTTTTAATACAATACGACTCGCAGGCAGGCAACATAATGTTACGTAGCCTAGCAAGCTAGTGCTAGTATTAACGGCTGTACGTAAACAAGCCGGCATTCTATCAACTCCTGCTCTAAAGCTTCGGTAAACATTGGTTCGTGCGCGTGAATAAAAGCCGACAATAGCGACCAAGTATGTTGACAACGGCAAGCATGTGAGGCGACGCGCCGGTCACAATACACAATCCCATTGGTCGACGTCAAGGTACCCTGTCGGAAAGTTGTTGTTGATATCGCACTACACGGAAGATCTAAAAAATAATTCAACATGCTTGACTTTTCATTTTGGCGGCGTAAGGGCTATTGTAGGGCCAAATCGTTGGTCGTGGATTATGTCACTCCAAGAAGTTTTGTCGTTCCTGACAAAATATGATAGCTCATTGGGCCAGTATCGGGGCTAAAATCCTGTAGTCTGATCTAGGCACAAAGTGTAAATCACAAAGTCATGTCACAGAGACTTGATCATTTTCTGATGGTGAGCAACAACAAGAAACAATGTTGCTTGCAATACATAAGGACTAAAGCACTGAAAGGATCAGGTCAGCTTTGGTTCACGTCTGGAATGTGGGTAGGGGGGCAGCGACACTTGGCCAGGTTGACCTGGAACGGACAGGCCGTTCTGCTACGGACCCCAAAGAGGCACGACAACGGCCCACCGCAACTCACAGTGCAGCAGTGCAAGGCAACCCCTGAGGAAACGCTGGAAACTAAATATTACTCAAAGAATGTGCCCTGCGATTGGCTGGCGACCAGTGCAGGGTGTAGCCGCCTCTCGCCCGAAGATAGCTGGGATAGGCTCCAGCGCCCTGCGACCCTAACCAGGATGGAAAAGTCCATCATTTTGAATTGGCTTTTTGGGATGGGGAAAACGAGTTTCGGTTGCCAAAGGATATTTTAAATAAAAGCAAAATATCTATTGATGAATAAAGATCCTGAGTACATCTTTTTTTTTTCATTCAGAAAAGGTAATCTCAATACATCATAAATTACAATGGACTTCGTGGGAATTCTTTGTACTGTATGTAGGCCAAAAGTTTCGAGGGGATCTGAGCTCGCAAATGGAAAAAAAAAGAGAAAAAAGAAAAGAAAACAATGTATTTTGTCCGAGTGGGCTTGCCGTATTGCGACGTCATCATCAAACGCGGAGGCCACCGAAGGACCGAATCCAATTGCAACGACAACGAAAACACAAAGCCAAACCAGCTATAAATGGCTTTGACACCAGCGGTGACAGTATTATGCGAGAATTCAAACGAAGTCTTCTTTGACGTGTGCAAGTTGTTACTTTCATACGCCGACAACATTTTAAGGTACGGCCGTGAATCATGGTTTACTGTTGGGATGTAACATGTCCCAATTCGATTAGCAAGAGTACGTACGCCTTATTTAAGCCTGGGTTTCAACTGCATGGTTCAAGTGATATAATTCCGGTTTTTTTTTAATTTAAATTTTAATTTTTTTTGCTGTCAAGTGGCACAATCGGCACCATATGCGTCATGGCGGTGTAAACAGAAACAAGCGTCCTCAGCTCGGAATCAGGCCTCTGCTGCCAAATGTGGATAGGGTGCAATAAAAACCGTCCTAATCCTGCGTCTGCTAAACAAAACTACCCCATTTAAAAAAAATAAAAAAATAAGAATAATAACACAAGCGAAAACATACCCAAATTTAACTCGGTTGGCAAGAGTCAGCCCAGGTTAGCTAAACAATCTTTAATCTTTATGGACAATTTAATACTCAAATATGTTTATGCTCATTGGAAGGGGTAGAATCAGAACTTGTGCCCAAAAGTGTGTATAAAAGTATCAAATCTAATCTTTCTCACCAGGGATCCAAATGTGGGAAAATACAGATCAATCCGTGTAGGCAATCCTACTTTTTCGAGCAAGCTGTTGCCAATCAACGGTGCTGTGGAATGCCTCTTCGAGATGGGCTTTGAAGAGGTAAAGCCCATAGCGTTTAATTCAATGCCACCATTAAATATTTGAAACGTTAAGTTGATTTGATTTGATTTTTTTTTTTTTTTTTAAATCATCGATTCTGTTAGAATGACTTTTCAGATATTTTCCAATTCTAGGCTGACACACACTTGGTGTTTCCAAAGTCTGCATCATTGGACCAACTGAAGGTAATCAGGGAGTCCATAGCTGCTCAAAGAGACCAAAGATTGAACGGAGGGCAGCAAATTCACCTTTTGGCTGAGGCTCTTGCAGAAAGTCCAGCTTCATCAAGCCAAGCAGTCTCATCGCTTCCTGTACAACCTTCATCACTGGTAATATGTTAACACCTTCTGAAAGTGACAAGAATTGAAATAAATCAAATGGAAATACACTATTATATACTAAACTACAGCTGGGTGAGCGAGGAGATGGTAGGATAGGAAAATGGCCTCCCAGCAATTTGAGTAAAAGTTGTCCACTAAAGCCCCAACGGGTTCGGGGATTGCCGCCACGACAGGCACTAAACTACCTTACGGCCACAGCTCCGGTCGGCCGCCTCGGCAATAGAGGCGCGGAACAAAATTCAGTCACCTGGCCCTTTGTAAACAACAAAAATAATTACCCTCCTTGTTAAATCATGAATTCATTAAATGAATAAAACTGAAAAGTTTATCGTAAATTTCACTGATCACACCTACGCCGAATTACCTCCGGACATGTTCAATCAAGAAATCATCGAAACACAATCTGTCCTGACAAAATCAAGTCACGCAAAAGATCTTAAAAAGCTGCAACAAAATGAAACTAACCAAAGAAATTCCAGAAAAGTTCAGAAATAAAGTAATTGACATCTATCAGTCTGGAAAGGGTTACAAAAGCCATTTCTAGAGTTTTATGATTCTATCAAATCATAAGAAGAGCTGTTATCCTCACTTGGAGAAAACATGGAACAGTGGTGAACCTTACCCTAAGAGAGCAGAAAAG
Organism: Phyllopteryx taeniolatus; assembly: GCF_024500385.1. Lineage (NCBI taxonomy): Eukaryota > Metazoa > Chordata > Actinopteri > Syngnathiformes > Syngnathidae > Phyllopteryx > Phyllopteryx taeniolatus. Next base: position 16,570,476 of record NC_084522.1, read on the forward strand.
ACTCATCCAGGGGGGCCACAAAAGAACTTTTGAAGTTCTGCCGGCCTCAATAGCCTTAAATTAGGTCAATGTTCATGACGCAACAAAAAGGAAGAGAGAGGGCAAAAATGGCATCCATGGCAGAGTTCCAAAATGAAAACCACTGCTGACCAAAAAGAACATAAAGGCTTGTCTTACTTTTGCAAAAAAAAAAAAACATTATTCCCAAGACTTTTGGGAGAGTATTATATGGACTGATGAGATGAAAGTGGAGTTTTTTGGAAGGCGTAAATGGCACACAGTATTTCAGAAAAAGAAATATACGCACACTCACACACACACACAAAATACAATTATTGGTACCCCTCTGTTAAAACCCACAGCGGTCACAGAGTAACCTGAATCTGACAAAAGTAATCATATATTTTATGAAAATTAGCCAATGAAAATAAGACATAGCTTTTGAATTGTGGTTCCACAGAACAAACAAACTCATGAAACAGGCCTGGACAGAAATGATGGTAAAATTAATATTTTGTTGCGTAACGTTTTGAGCGAATCACTGCAATCAAACAGTTTTTGTAACAATGAGACTTCTCCACCCCTCAGCAGCATTTTGGCCCACTCTGAAGCGTACTGGAGAAAACTTTGAAGGGTGCTTTCTGTTTCAGCTCCTTCCACTGATGTTCAATTGGATTCAGATCAGGGCTCAGAGAAGGCATTTCAGAATAGTCAACATGTCTCTTAGCCGTTATTGGTGTTTTTAGGTGTATGTTTTGGGTATTTATCCTGTTGCCAGACCCATGACCTGTGACTGAGACCAAACTTTTTTGACACTGGGCAGCACATTTCTCACTAGAATAGCTTGATAGTCTTGAGATTTTATTGTACCCTGCTCAGATTCAAGACGATTTGTGTCAGATGTAGCAAAGCAGCCCCTGAACATAACAGTTTCCCCCATGTTTCAAAGTAGGGACAGTGTTCTCTTTCTTGGTGTGTATGTAAAAACCTGAAACAAAAAGGGGGTTCTTGAGAGAACAACAATGCGGAAGCCGTAGCTGTATGAGAAAAACAAAAAACAAAACATTGCTGCATGTTTGAGGTTTGCTAAAGAGCACTTTGATGTTGCACAGCACTACTGGCAAAATGTTCTGTGAACAGATGAAACCAAAGTTGAATTGTTGAGGAGGAACCCACAATGTCGTGTGGAGGAAAAATTGTACAGCACACCAACATCAAAACCTTATCCCAACTTTGAAGCACAGTGGCGGGAGCATCATAGTATGCACATGCTTTACTGCCTCGGGGCCTGTACAGCTTGCGATCGTCAATGGAAACATACGTTCACAGGTTTATCAAGATACTTTTCAGAAGAACTTGAGGCCATCTGTCCACCAGATGTAGCTCAAAAGATGACAGGTGTTGCAACAGGACAATATCAAAAACACCAAAACAAATCAACAAGAGAATGGCTTCAGAAGAAGAAAATACATGTTCTTGGAGTGGCCCAGTCCTGCCATCAACCCTACTTAGATGCTGTGGCATTACCTCAAGAGAGCTATTCACACCAGACATCTCAGGAATCTTGCTGAGCATTTTGTTCAGAGGAATGGTCCAAAATTCATCCGCGCGATTGTTGTGCGCGTGTCATCTGCAACTTCAAGAAACTTTTGGTTGAAGGTTATTGCTGCCAAAGGAGAGTCAACCAGTTATTAAATCCACGGGTTCACTTAGTTTTTCCTTCCTGTCCTGTGAACGATTGATTACATGTTTATACCCTATACATATATGAAAACATATACCGGCAATTGTTTGTGTGGTATTAATTTAAGCAGACTTTATTCTTGTGATTTTGACAGATCAGACTATATTTTATAAACCAATTTATGCAGAAAATTAAGAAATTCCAAAGGGTCCACATACAGTACTTGAAATATAATGCGTAATGTTCCCTCTCCCTTATTGGAGCAATCGTGTTATGATTTGTCTTGGCAGGTGAGCAGCATGAACTTCTTTGTGACTCTTCAGTCTAACTTCAAACATGTGCTGCTATACGAGAAGCCTGAGCTACAGCAGAAAGCCAGAAGCTACATTCCTTACAAGCAACTGTCCTCTGCCGCTGAGAAGAAGATGAAGTTCGCTAAAGAGGCTGAGACAGGTACAAGTCACAATCAAAACTAAATATTTATGCATGTCAAGATACAGTGTGTACGGAAAGTATTCAGACACCCTTAAACCTTTCGCTCTGGAATATTCCAGCTATTTGCTAAAATCATTTAAGTTCTTTTTTCCCCTCATTAATGTCCACACAGCACCCCATATTGACAGAACAAAACGGAATTGTTGACATTTTTGCAGATTTGTTAAAAAAGAAAAACTGAAATATCACAGAGCCATAAGTATTCAGACCCTTTGCTCGGTATTTAGTAGAAGCACCCTTTTGAGCTAATACAGCAATGATGCAACAGGTTTTTCACACCTAGATTTTGGGGATCATCTGCCATTCCTCCTTGAAGATCCTCTCCAATTCTGTCAGGTTGGATGGTGAACGTTGGTGGACAGCCATTTTTAGGTCTCTGCAGAGATGCTCAATTGGGTTTAAGTCAGGGCTATGGCTGGGCCATTCAAGAACAGTCACAGAGTTGTTCTTAAGCCACACCTATGTTATTTTAGCTGTGTGCTTAGGGTCATTGTCTTGTTGGAAGGTGAACCTTCGGCCCAGTCTGAGGTCCTGAGCACTCTGGAAAAGGTTTTTGTCCAGGATATCCCTGTACTTGGCCGCATTCATCTTTCCTTCGATTTCAACCAGTCTCCCTGTCCCTGCAGCTGAAAAACACCCCCGCAGCATGATGCTGCCACCACCATGCTTCACTGTTGGGACTGTATTGGACGGGTAATGAGCAGTGCATGGTTTTCTCTCCAAATACCGCTTAGAATTAAGGCCAAAAAGTTCCATCTTGGTCTCTTTCGACCAGAGAATCTTATTTCTCACCATCTTGGAGTCCTTCAGGTGTTTTTTAGCAAACTCTCTGCGGGCTTTCATGTGTCTTGCACTGAGGAGAGGCTTCCGTCGGGCCACCAGTCGGGCCATAAAGCCCCGACTGGTGGAGGGCTGCAGTGATGATGGTTGACTTTCGAGAACTTTCTCCCATCTCCCGACTGCATCTCTGGAGCTTGGCCACAGTGATCTTTGGGTTCTTCTTTACCTCTCTCACCAAGGCTCTTCTCCGGAAATTGCTAAGTTTGGCCGGACAGCCAGCTCGAGGAAGGGTTCTGGTTGCCCCAAATGTCTTCCATTTAAGGATTATGGGGGCCAGTGTGCTCTTTGGAACCTTAAGTGCAGCAGAATTTTTTTTAACCTTCGCCAGATCTGGGCCACAATTCTGTCTCTGAGCTCTTCAGGCAGTTCCCTTGACCTCATGATTCTCATTTGCTCTGACATGCACTGTGAGCTGTAAGGTCACAGGTGTGTGGCTTTCCTCATCAAGTCCAATCCGTATAATCAAACACAGCTGGACTCCAATGAAGGTGTAGAACCATTTCAAGGATGGTCAGAAGAAAAGGGCAGCACCTGAGTTAAATATATGAGTGTCACAGCAAAGGGTCTGAATAATTATGACTGTGTGATATTTAAATGTTTCTTTTTTAATAAATCTGCAAACATTTCAACAATTCCGTTTGTTCCCTGTCAATAAGGGGTGCTGTGTGTACATTAATGAGGAAATATATATATTTTTAAATTACTTTAGCAAATGGCTGCATTATAACAGTGTTATGAAGAGAGAGTGAGAGAAATGTCAGGGTGTCTGAATACTTTCCGTACCCACTGTACATATCGCATAAATCTTTCTGGAATAATAGAAATTAATGGCCACGTTATGGCATTTTTGTAGAATGTAAACTAGGAAAAGAGGACTTCCTGGTGCTGGAGTTGCTCAGGTGGTTCAAATATGACTTCTTCTCCTGGGTCGACTGTTTACCCTGCAGCCGCTGTGGAGGCCCGACCCAGAACACTGGCTCACTCAGTCCTACCATTGATGAGCTACACTGGGGAGCCCAGCGAGTAGAGAAGCACTACTGTCAAAGTTGCCAGTCTTGCACCAGATTCCCTCGGTTTGTTCGGCTTCTTACTATGTATTATCCGTTTGATGACGTTTAACTTGAATTTCCTCTGTGTATAACGCAAGGTACAACAATCCCGAGAAGCTTCTCGACACCAGGAGAGGGCGCTGTGGGGAGTGGGCCAACTGTTTTACCCTGTGTTGCAGAGCTCTCAGCCTCGAAGCCAGGTACATCTGGGACAGCACAGGTATGGTCATTCGACACATTTCGATTTATTTCAACAAAACATGAAAAGTTTTTTGCCCCAAAATTGTGTCCCTGCTTGGTGATTAATACATTTTACTCTTGACATTCTGCAGGCTAATAAGACTCTTTTGACCCCACACACCCTGAAAAGATTGTGACTGAAAATCTTCCTCCTAAGATTTTGATTATTATTATATATTTTTAAAATGATTATTAAACAATCTGAATTGAACATATACATAGATCATTTTACCCTTGAAACTGTGTGAGTCCCAGGATGCACATGTCTGGAAACAATGAGTCCCAGCAACTTAGCATCACGGAGTACAGATACAGGTCCGGTTCTATTGCAGATGTTTAGTTGTTCAATTTCTACAATATTTTGCGGTATACATTGCTCTTGCTCTCTCTCAATATATTTTGTTGGAGCCCGCCACGATAGCAAATGTTTTTTAGGACGATATATTTTCCCAAAAGCTATCGCGATAGTATCGTTGTTGTTTTTTTTAATGCCACAGATATAACGACATTGTAGAGCGTAAGAATTCAAGTGCATTGTCCGCCACGGACGGACACTTAACTTTCAATTCTAACGAACATTGAACATTGGCATTCTAATGTAGAACAATAAATAAAATATCTTCAATAAATAAAGAAATATAAATAAATCAGACTCAAGCTCAAATATTAAACATTTGGCACAAAGGTATAAAGCATACGCTAGCTTAAAACATACGGTAGCATGCATGCACGCTAAAACAATGGTTTTAAAAAGGCAGTGGGAGCAAAACTGAGTTCGGCTGTAATTTATTAAAGTATTTTTTGATCATTCCTCATCCACAAATCCATCAAAGTCCTCATGTTCTGTATCCGAAATGGATTCATTGATCTTGAATTCTCTCACGGCTGCTCGATTCCCATGTTCCTCCGCGTAACTGACAGCTTGCAGTTTAAACTGTGCTTCGTAAGCGTGTGTCTTCATAGGTGCCATTTTCGGGGGTCCTTAGCCAAACCGATGTTGTTTTGCACAATGCACACCCGGCGCGATATACCTACTGGGGGCGTGGCTTTAGCGTCCTCCTTCACGCACCCTTCCGCCTTTTACGTCCGCATGCTGTCCTCAGCCACGTCCGCTTTTCCTCTATAGAAGCAGCGTGTCGACAGGAAATGCTCCCAGTCTGTCAAGCGGTCAAAAAAAAAAAAAAAAAAAAAAGGCAAGAGGAGCGCTCATCACACAACAACATTTATAGATGTTGGAACTTGGTGCACACCGTCCATTATGGAGAAAATCTGGAGACTTATTCTAAAGCTGATTTGAGAACGTTTTCAACGTTGGCAGTGCATATCAGAGGATAAACCAAGCAACAAAGTCTAAGGAATTGTCTGCAGACCTCAAGGGACTGGATTATGTCAAGGCACAAACCTGGGGAAGGATACAAAACATTTCAGCAGCATTGACGGACTGACTGTAAGCAGTTGAACCTCCTTCCACTCACCAACGCTCCTCACTGACCAGGCTGACTTAGTGAAAGTGCTCCTGCGCCGAGGAATGAGACAGTCACCTCTGACACGAGCCTCGAGTGACACGCTCAGAGCTGTTTCTTTGGCTGATGAACTCAGCCAGAGGAGCTGGAGCCAAATCATGCAGTACTTTAGAAATCTAATTGAAATCTGCAAATATGTGAAGACTGTACTTTTTTTTATATTGCACAGTGATGATAGTGCCTTGTTTTTTTTTTTTATCCATCACTTTAATTACTTGTTTGTACAAAACCTCCAATGGTTTTTTTTTGCATTCTGACCAGCCTGGGACCAACTGGTTATGCAATAGTTAAAGTGACTAAGAATCACTGAATGCGAGTACATTTTTGCGGCTTCAGTTGACATTTCATTTCGAATTGCACGAAAATTTGCGAGGTTTAATTTGATGTTTTTACACAATTAGTCAATATGGGCTTTAAAGGAAAGCTGTGAATCTATTATTAACCCAAGATATTTGTATTGGCTGACAATTTGCATTTTTTTCTCCGTTAACAAGTATGTCGGGGTCAGGTGATACAGTATTTTTTTTGTTTTAGTGAAATACATGCCTACAGTTTTAGAAACGTTTAGCTGTAGACAGCACTCCTGCAACCAAGTTGTGACACAGGACATCGTATGAGTGAGTTTAGCAGCAACAGTATCTTTGGAGCGACCATGAACAAAGAAAACTGTGTCGTCTGCATACATTACGCACTCTGCTTCAGAACAAGCAGTGGGCAAATCGTTGATATAAAGAATAAAGACTAAAGAAAAGGGGGCCTAATATGGATCCCTGAGGGACTCCAGAGGTTAGCCTAAGAGACTCAGATCTGCAGTTGTTAACTGATACAGATTGTGTTCGGTCATGCAGATATGATTCAATCCAGCTCACAGCTTTGCGAGAGAAGTTCAATTTTGAGAGCTTGGTAAGAAGAACAGAGTGATTTACTGTATCCAAAGCCTTCCTGAGGTCCAAGAACACCGCCCCTACAACTCCGCCCTTGTCGAGAGAAGATTTTATTTTCTCAATGAAGAGGCACGTAGCCATTTCAGTGGAATGCTTGGATCTGAAACCAAACTGCATGGCGTGGAGAGAGGGGGAGCTGCTGATTAAATAATGGACATCCCAGTTTTCTTCTTGGAGAGACTCTTGGAAATGTAGTTGTTCATGTTTTGGTATCCTATAGGATTCAGTGGTGGCCAAGGGTTTGAAGCGCTTTTTCTTTAATTTTCTTGTGACCATTATAAGGGTATAAGCTTTTCATAAAAATCTGCATTTGATGAGGGAGGCCTACAAATAACTACAAGAGTAAAAGACATTTGCTGTGACAAAGAAACAGTCAGTCCAAGAAATTCTAATCCATTCTCATTGAGTCCCATATTAATTTCGAGTTAGTAACGGTTTGGAACACCCTGCATTTCCGGTGCTTTAGTATTGCGGGGTTTGGCAGCCCCCCGGGAAGCCCCATAGACTAGTAGCATACGAAACACACATGGTTTTTTGTTCTTGCTGACTCTTGTGATAAACCCTGTGAAAAAAATGTCTTTGTCTGGCCAGATTATTTTGTAGAAATCTGATGAGTATTCAACAATTATGAGTATAAGAGTAGTGAAATGAATGGGCGAATCAGAGCTGTCCTATTATTTATTGATGAATCAATTAAAAGCAGTGGCCTTTTTCGTCGTTGGAGCCCCTGCGCCCAAAATGTCTGCACGTCCCTGTGTATCAACATCGTCAGCCCGTCAAGCATTCCTCCAATCATGTGACAAGAGATCCTCTCTCAACGCATTCCCGGTCTTATCACTCTCAAGTATAAATCTGTGCATTGAGGCTAAGGGTAGTCTGTCTCTTTTTCCAGATCATGTATGGACAGAGATTTACTCTGTCTCTCAGCGCCGGTGGCTGCACTGTGACTCATGTGAGAACATCTGTGATCAACCTTTCCTCTATGAGGTTGGCTGGGGGAAGAAACTCTCCTACGTTCTGGCTTTCTCCCAGGATGAGGTATATTGCGCTGTTGGAAAGTCAAAAAGTGATTGAGCCCAATTTAATTTACCCGACTGATGTTTTTCCATGAAGTGTCACGGTTTGTGCTTGAAATATTTGGTTGGAAGGTTTATTTCAAAGAAAAGAAGGTTTTGTTTAAGCCCGTCCTCTTCCTGTCAAACATTTTGGAATTGTTGGTTGCCTGTCAGAAGCAGAGAGCTGTGATTGAGTTTCTTGCTTTTGGGGGGGGAATAAATAAATGAATAAAGGCTAAAGCACACTCCAAGAGTGAGCGTCCTCGATCATCGGCGGGGAACAAGAGCCTGCTTGGAGTGACCTCCGTGACAAGCAAAGGAGCAGCAGACGATCAGTTCAGTGGTTCTTAACCTGGGTTTGATCGAAACCGCAGGGGTTCAACAGAGGACTCGACGCACACCGTGTGTGCGTGCGTGCGTGCACGCACGTATCCGTAGAAGCCTTTTTAGAGTTCATGCGTTCGTGTTCATGCCATTCAAAACGCAACGCTGCGTCAAGGTGGGACGTTTACCATTGCGGCGCTGCGCCTTGAGTTGAGTTTTTTTTTTTTTGTAAACACTCCTTTAAAAACATTTCAACGGTACAGTTGAGGTGAGTTGCATTGCTGTGGCGTCACACAGCGTATCCGATAATAAAAAAGAGCCCAACAAAATGTACTCTTACCTATAAAACCTTTTTGAGCATTGTTGAAATAACAAAGAAAAGGAACAGATTTTGTTGTGAACGAAGTTCATTCCTCTGACGAGAGTGGCACTTACCAAGGGGAGTGGCAACAGGAAAATTCACATTCACGTACAGTAAATTCTCATTGAATTATTATAATTTTTTTTTTTGTGACATTCAAATTTTGTTGGTTTTGTTCTTTTAACACAATGATTTTTGTGTGCAACTGATGCGTGGTTCATTTTGCGCATGACCTAGATGACTGAGAATCTACACAGACAATACAATACGGAAAGTATTCAGTGGCCTCCATAATCCTGAAATGGAAGACGTTTGTGACGATCAGAACCCTTCCTAGAGCTGGCCGTTTGGCCTAACTGAGCAACTGGGGGAGAAGAGCCTTGGTGAGAGAGGTAAAGAAGAAGCCGAAGATCACTGTGGCTGAGCTCCAGAGATGCAGTCGGGAGATGGGAGAAAGTTCTCGAAAGTCAACCACCATCACTGCAGCCCTCCTCCAGTCGGGGCTTTATGGCAGAGTGGCCCGACGGAAGCCTCTCCTCAGTGCAAGACACGTGAAGCCCGCTTGGAGTTTGCTAAAAAAAAACACCTGAAGGATTCCAAGATGGTGAGCAATAAGATTCTCTGGTCTTCTGAGACCAAGATAGAACTTTTTGGCCTTAATTCTAAGCGGTATCTGTGGAGAAAACCAGACACTGCTCAATACAGTCCCAACAGTGAAGCATGGTGGTGGCAGCATCATGCTGTGGGGGTGTTTTTCAGCTGCAGGGACAGGACGACTGGTTTCAATCGAAGGAAAAGATTAATTCGGCCAAGTACAGGGATATCCTGGACGAAAACCTTCTCCAGAGTGCTCAGAACCTCAGACTGGGCCGAAGGTTCACCTTCCAACAAGACAGTGAACCTAAGCACACAGCTAAAATAACGAAGGAGTGGCTTCAGAACAACTCCGTGACTCTTCTTGAACTGCCCAGCCAGAGCCCTGACCTAAACCCTATTGAGCTTCACCATCCAACCTGACAGAACTGCAGAGGTTCTGCAAGGAGGAATGGCAGAGGTGTGAAAAGGTTGTTGCATCATTCCCCAAAAGACTCATGGCTGTATCAGCTGAAAAGGGTCTGAATACTTATTTCAGTTTTTCTTTTTTCATAAATCTGCAAAACTTTAAACAATAAAAAAAAATCTGTCAATATGGGGTGCTGTGTGTACATTAATGAGGAAAAAAAAAAAGAACTTAAATGATTTTAGCAAATGCAATATAACGAAGAGTGAAAAATTTAAGGGGGTCTGAATACTATCCGTACCCACTGTATAAAACTGTTTTGAATTTAAAATAAACGCCCTTATATTTTTCAAATTCAGAAGGGTTCCGTGAACTCCAGATGAAACTGACCGGGTTCTGTACCTCGGACAAGGTTAAGAACCACTGCTGTAGTTGTTTGTCTGAATGTGCCCTGCAGTTTACTACCAACTCGTCCAGGGTGTAGAAGTCAGAAGTCAGTTTGGCACAGGCTCCATTACCCACTGCTGCAATGAGGATAAGTGGAATAGAACATAAGCGGCACAGAAATACTCCAAAAACTCTTTGGGTGTGTGTTGCAGGTTGTTGATGTGACATGGAGGTATTCCTGCAAACATCCAGAGGTTTTGTCAAGAAGGACTAGCGTTCAGGAGACCTGGTTGCTGCACACCATTATTAGACTCAATGCCTTGGTAGGTGTTTCCCTTTTCAACTATTCCTACGAGACCTAGTACTGCATTGATAGTAATGTAAAACTCCTTGAATCTGAATTCCATACCGCAGAGACAACAATCCCTGAGCGTCGACAGGAAACTAGAACTGTCAGAAAGGCTGCTTGTTGAACTTGTAGAGTTCATTTCCCCCAGGGTCCCAAAACAAGGCGAGCTGGGAGGACGCATCTCTGGCTCTCTGGGTTGGAGGACGGCAAGAGGAGAGATGGGAGATGCCAATTCAGGGACTGCTAAGCAGGTACTGTATAATAAAGCCTTATGTTAAAAAAACATTTTCATTACTCCAAGGGATTTTAGCAGTTAAATAGGAGATAATGTTCCATTCCCTTATTAGTGCCCATAGGTGGCATTAATATGCATTGCAATTTCGTTGACAACTGCCAAAAACTGAGGCTAAAGAAATCATCGTCGCAGTCCTCCAGGGATCAGAAGTGGCAATAATAAATATTTGGAAATGGTGGATTTTTCCATCCATCAATATTGTGTCAGAGGCTGGGCACACCCTGGAATGGTTGCCAGTCAGTGACAGAGCACATACAACCATTCACACTATAGGCAAGTTAAAGTTTCCGATTAACCTGAACATGCATGTTTTTGGAATGTGTGAGAAAGCCCACATATCCATCGTGACCACGTAGAGAGAATTTGGTATTTGTCTTCGTGTCCTCAGGTTGCAGGCTATGTGTTCACGCCCACTGATAAAGAGAGGAGAGACAAGCTAATTCATGTGTTATACAACACTACAAAAGACCAATACTGTCGAGTCTCCAATGACTTTGAAGTCATCCACTGCTGGGATCGATGTGTGTGGACTAAGAAGTCGGTCTTTAGGAAGGTGGAAAATGACTGGGATATGGTAAGTTTACTGCGTCGGGATCACTAAAGTTGTTTTTTTCCCATGAGGTAATTATTTTCCTGTGTTCTATTAAGAGTTACAAATTATTCTATATTCATGAAATTGTAATCTATCATAAATCTTTTTTCATGTTATTGCAGTATGGTAACAAAAGCACATTTAGCAGGCACAAACCTTTATTATCCATCCATTCATGCTTTTTCCATGCAGCTTGTTGTTATTAGGGACATGGGTGGGCTGGAGCCAATCGCATCTGACTTTGTGCGAGAGGCTGGGTAGACCCTGGACTGGTCGCCAGCAATTGCAGACCTATGACAATTAGTCTATAATACTGTACATGGCTTTGTCAAAAGGTTTTTACACTAAGTACCACCAGCATGACCAACCTTGAAATGCAGTAGGCTTAAGTGTTTTTTTTTAAAATGAGGCAGAGGCATTAGTCTGAAAATAATTGTTAGCCACTGTAAGGTTATGCACCTGCCTGACTGAGATACGAATTTAAGCGACATCCCATTCTTAATCGATAGGGTTTAATATGACATCGGTCAGTCCTCTTCAGTTATAACATCTTAAACTCTTCTGGGAAGGTTTTCCACAAGATTTAGGAGTGTGTTTATTTCTTGCGTTTATTTATGACCATGTTTCCAGAGGTGCATTTGTGAGTTTACACACTGTTGTTGGACGTGAAGGCCTGGCGTTCAGTCTCCGCTCTAATTCATCCCAAATTGTTCTATAGGGTTGAGTTCAGGATTGTGCAGGCTAGTCAAGTTCATCCACAGCAAACTCTCTCATCCATGTCTTTATGAAGCTTGATTTGTGCACCGATGCACAGTCATGTTGGAACAGGAAGCGGCCATCTCCAAACTGTTCCCACAAAGTTGGATGTCCAAAATATTAGCCGGTGAGCTCCAGTGAAAGGAACTCTGAATGCTTCAGCATACCAAGAGATTTTGCTCAGTCAAACAATTTGGGGATTAGCCCTTCCTGTTCCAATATGTCTGTGTACCAGTGCACAAAGCAATGTCTATAAAGACATTGGATGAGAGAATTTGGTATTGATGAACTTCACTGGCCTGCCCTCAACGCGATAGAACACCTTTGTGTTGATTTCAAGTGGACAAGCGAGCCAGGCCTTCTCGTCCAACATCGGTGTGATCTCACAAATAGGATCCTGGAAGAATTTAGCAAAAATTCCATGGAACTCACTCCTAAACCTTGTTGAAAGCCTTCACACAGGAGTTGAAGCTGTTACAGCTGCAAAGGGTAGACCAACATCATATTAAAGATTATGGATTTAGAATGGGATATCACTTAAAATAAGGCAGCTGAGCAACTACCTTTGGCAATATAATGTATATATAAAAAGAAAAATCATGACAAATATTTCACTCTGTGTGGAGTGCATCGCTATAATATGAGTTTCACTTTTGAATTGTACTCCCTACCTAATTAAGCTTTTGACACTTTTAATTTATTGAGATGTACCTGTATTGCACTGGATTAAGAACACAAATGTTTAAGCCACAATAACGTTCTGTAAAGTGTAAACATTTAATTCTTAGTGTACCACTACAGGGATCCCGTACCACACTTTAATAAGAAAAGTTTTAGACTGGAAATGCGCTGTAGGCTTAGGCTAAATCTGTTTACAGTGGCGGGAAAAAGTATTGGCCCCCTTCTCAAATTCTTATATTTTTTGCATAATTTAAGATCATCATATAAATAAATATCACATACATGGAAATCGGGGGGGGGGGGGGGGGGGGGGGTCGCAGTCACTGTCGTCATAGGCTGTTTCGTATTCCTTGAACGCTGGCAGCTAGCGGCACTTTTACGATGTTACAATGATCTAAATGTCGCTCGCTACTTTTATTTATCAATTATTCCTTATTCATCAACTATTTCGTACACGAGACTTATTTAGTTCGAGTTCACCAGTCAAACGACAAGAGAAAGTCACGACCTCGCACAACATCTTCTATTGGGCCCGGCTGATCGTCGTGCCTAAATGGCCACCATATTGGGAAGGTCGGCGTTACCTCGAAGGCAACGGCGCGCTACTCTTGTTTACATTTAGACGAACAAAAACAACAGGTTTCATGTACTGTAGTATATGTCTGGCGCTGTCTGCCCAAATGTGGATATTTCAGCTCACTTATAACTTGAGAAAACACAGTGCAGTAAATTGCAAATGCTTTTCTTTCTTTGTGCTATTCACTGTGTACTTTTTACCCTTACTCAAGTATTTTTTGGGCGGACTGCTTTTTACTTTTATTTGAGTCACGTTATTGTCAAGTATCATAACTCTTTCTTGAGTACAATATTTGGCGACCCAACTCTGGAGCGGACATCCTCTATTGCTACTCTCAAGCAACATTTTTGTAAATATTATATATTATATACATTTTGAAAATATTGTACTTAATATTTTCCTGGAAGATGCATTTGGGATTAGCCTTTGAAATGAGTAATTGTGAAACACTGATTTTAGTCAATTCTTTTTTTAGAATGAGAGTGCTTAAAGAGGAGGATGCTATTCATGTGGCCCAGCTTGAAGCAGGCGTTTTTTCTGCGTGAAGAAAATGTGTTGATTTTGCCTGATTGTACTCTTCGGAGTCTTCCAGTTTGCTTAATCTATGTTAAAATGTCATTTTTAATCTATGTTAAAATGTCATTTTCTGCGAGGAGTTAAGTAATTGACATCTATCAGTCAGGGAAGTGTTACAAAAGCCGTTTCTACAGCTTTAGGATTCCAGCGAACCAAAGGGTGAGGATATGGACAACTCAATTCTGCTCTTTTAGCAGAAAGTCCTGAAGGAGAACGTTCAGCCATCAGTTTGTGACCTCAAGCGGAAGCGCAATTGGGTTCTGCAACAGGATTATGATTCAAAACACTTCTACACGGCTTAAAAAACCCAAAATGAAGGCTTTGGAGTGGCCTAGTCTAGGTCCAGACTTGAATCCAAATGAAATGCAGTGGCATGACCTGAAAAATACCATTCATGCTTGAAAAGCCTTCATTTTTGCTGAATTCAAACAATTCTGCAAGGAAGACTTGGCCAAAATATCTCCGCAGAGATGTGAAAGACTCATTGCCAGTTCTTGATTTCAGTTGTGGCTGCTGAGGATGGCCCAACCAGTTCTTAGGTCTAGGGGGCCATTACTTTTTCAGACAGGGCCAGCTTACTTTCGAATAGGTTTGTTTTTCTCCCGAATAAATGAAATCATTGAAAAACAGCATTTTAGGTTCACTTGGGTTATATTTGTGTGTTGACATTGGTTTGATTTGAAACAAAGTGGGGAAACTGCAAAAATCTTAAGAATTTGAGAAGGGGGCCAATACGTTTTCACGGCACTGTTATCTGGGAGCAATTCCAACTGTACGATAATGGCAGCATTGGTTTGAACACTTTGCATACTGCACATTTATGATTATTGTTAACCATGATCACTCACCTGGTTGCGCTACCATTAAATAATGACTTTTTTTTCAACAAACAACTGTAACTGTTTTCTAACATCTACATATTAATTAGCTTTTTCTCAGCATTTGCACTATTTCTTCCTGCAGGTATATATTGCTCGAACTGAAGGCGCCTCTATAGGACAAATCAGCTGGAAATTTGACTTTGCGCCCGCAAAATTAAGTGTAAAGTCCGTATCAATCAGGGCCAGTAGCCAAACTTTCAAGTCCGGGGATGTCAGCTGGATCTTACAATCGAGCTTAATGACAACTAAGTTTTCCGGAGGTATGTAAGATGGATTCTTTGTTATATATTCCACTTGTGTGACGTGACTTGCTGATTTTCTGTTATATTGCAACCTTCAGATGGGGGAATGCAGTCATTCCAGTGTCTCAACGGCTCCTCTGCGTTCACTGTCACTGCGCAGCTCAGTGGTGGGGAAGGGACCACGTCATGGCAGCACTCTCAGATTTTCAGACAGAGTCTGAAGGAGACAGGAGAATGTCCATTTGAAATTCTCATTCACCTCCAAAACACATGATTTATGATGTTACCTTATTCAGCGATTACTCTTCAGCGGTATGTCTGTCTCCGATTTATTTAGTTTTTGTCGTGGTTGGGTTCATCTTATGGAGACTGGCACAACTTTGTCACTGTCCATTGTCAAATTACCTAATTGCATTTAAGTGCCAGAGATTGTCGCATCATTATATATGACATGATAGCATGGACATTTAACCCAAGCTGTGGAAGTTACCGTTGCCATAATCTTACTATATTGTAATAAATGTTGATTGTATGAGATACCGGCAAATGTGTGTTTAATCTTCCCCTCGTCACGTGCATTTGTTTCATTTAACTCTACCGTTTCTGTTTTTTTTTTTTTTTTTTTTTTTTTATAAAATAACCTAATTGAAAGGTTCACCTTGCGCGTCACTCGGCATCTTATTCTCACCCTTATTGCCGTCTAGCGTTGAAACAAACTAAAGAAACCCTTTTCTATTGGGCGAAATGTCGAGTTGGGTGAAAAAGAGCACACCTGATTGGTTGCCGTCTCTTCACGCTGATTGGTGGTAGTTTGGCAGATGGCGGAACCGGGCGGTCAATGGTGTATTTAGCAAATAATCGTTTTCATGTTTCCGATTTGGGAAATCTTTTAACTGTATTGTTTGGGCATTTTCCTTCGTGTATCATCGTTTTATATTTGCGTGCTTAGTTTTATTATCCGAACGGTAATCATATTCAATGTGTTTCGTCTTGTATAGTATTTATTGTTAGAAGAGTATCCTGGTTAGCATCTTTGTTGGAAGTTTAGGCCTCGCAAGGCTTGTTACTGGTTTGTCACAATAGCCGGGACACAATTTAGCATGTTTTGGATATTTTTCACGGTGATTTTTAACCTGGGTGAAAACAAAAATTAACATGGTAGTCGAGTCCGTTCCGATGACTTGTAACTATTGAGACGTGCGTGTTGTAATAGCGCTGTAATTGAAGACGTCTTCACGGGGCGGCATCATTCAATTCGAGGCTCACAAAGGAAGATGTCCTACGGCGCAGCGGGAAGCGGCGAGATGGCTGCTTGGATGGTAAATAAGCCGCCAGAAAATCATTTCTTGCTGATGAGAAGGAGACAGACGCGTGTCGTGATAGCAGTCGTTCGGCTTTCAGTCTCGTTTATGTGCGAGACAATAGTAGTCGTTTCTGTGCTGCAATTTAGACGGCTTAGCAGTGAAATACAATTTAGCCCGTCTATCCAGCAGTTCCCAAAATGTACACATATATCACCAGTCTCGAATTGAGAGTGGATTATTATTATTATGTTTTTTTTTTTAAATGCATGAAGTCAAACCACCTTCAACATGCGTGTCTTAGTGTTGGGGAGATTACTTTGGAAATGGAGTTGCTGACAATTACAAGTTAAAATGTAATAGTGTAGCTAGTGCAATGGCTTTCTCAAAGTAATCTAGCTATTTACATTGGATTACATTTTCAGTACTTTATTGAATTTTGAATGAATGCATCAGCAGGACCATCGGATGCTTCTTCCAAAAAAGTGTAGCGTAAACATAGCCATATTTGTTCTTTACACTACACAGGTAATTACTGGAATGTAATTACGAAATACAAACGTTTGTTGCATTACGTGTACAGTGTTTGGGAAAGTACCATACCATACACACCATGTTGACCTAATTTGTTCCGTTTCGACCAGTGGTTCTCTAACCTTTGACACCAAGTGCCACCGAAAAAAATTCTTGGCTCTCCAACTACCACCATCATGACCAACATTAAAATACAGTATCATAGTCCGTAGTAGGCCTTAGTGTTCATTAAAAGTGATGCAGAGGATTTATTCTTAAGAAGCATATTTTATACTATTGTAAGCCACAATATTATCCAAAGTGCTGTGCTTGAACATAGTAAAATAAGAAATAAAACAAATTAAAGATGAGGTGAAATTGTACATACTGTACATACTATGTACATAAAACCGTTATTAAAGATGAAATGCAAATGTACTAAAAAGTTAAATACAACTGAACTCGACTGAGCCAGTGATCACATTCTCTCGTAGCATTTGGCAGTCACGTGGCTGTCAATAAAGTTGTCGATCTTTGCAGGAGGCAGCAAATGGCAGGGGTGTTACTGGTAAGATGGAAGGGGTCAAGAAAGATAAGATGGGATCCAAGCTGTCTGTAGAAAGAGTCTACCAAAAAAAAACTCAGCTCGAACACATTCTTCTTCGACCTGACACGTACATTGGATCTGTGGAGCCCATCACTCAGGTAAGTCAAATTGAGAATGTACATTCATGCGTGAATAAAATATCCTTGCAAATACCTGTACATTCACCGTAATTTTCCCAAAATTATTTGGGCCTTAGTGGAAACTAAAAGATAAAAATACCCATGTATCAGCACTAGGGCCCGTCCGATAGGAATTTTTTTGATTGAATGAATCAATTAATTAATTGGAATTAAACTAATTATTTGTTTACAATTAATTATTAATTTCAAAATTATATAATGAATACAACAATTATTTTGGTCCCCTATTTCCATGCATTGTTGGAGGTGTACAATTCCAATGGAATCGGTCAGTTGGAACCAGTTTTCGATTCCCACCCCTCGTCAAACAGTTTGGGAATGACCTCTTCAATTTGGTATGGATAAACTTGACTGGCCTGCACATAGTCCTGCTCTCAACTGGATAGAACACCTTTGGGTTGATTTCGAGAGGACAGTGAGCCAGGCCTTCTCGTCCGACATCAGTTTGTGACCCTAAAATATGCTCCTGGAAAAATGGGCAAAAATTCCCGAAACCTTGTTGAAAGCCTTTCCACAAGACTTGAAGCTGTTCCAGCTGCAAAGGGTAGATCAACATCATATGAAACCATACGGATTTAGAATGGGATGCCACTTAAAATCATAAGTGAGTCAAGGCACGTGAGCGATTACTTTTAGCAAAAAAAATATATACAGTGGGTACGGAAAGTATTCAGACCCCCTTAAATTTTTCACTCTTTTTTTTTTTATTTTTATTTTTTTTATGTTGCAGCCATTTGCTAAAATCATCTTCAGGCAGTTCCTTTGACCTCATGATTCTCATTTGCTCTGTCATGCACTGTGAGCTGTAAGGTCTTCTACAGACAGGTGTGTGGCTTTCCTAACCAAGTCCAATCCGTATAATCAAACACAGCTGGACTCCAATGAAGGTGTAGAACCATCTCAATGATGATCAGACAAAATGGACAGCACCCGAGTTAAATATATGAGTGTCAAAGCAAAGGGTCTAAATACTTATGGATGTGTGATATTTCAGTTTTTCTTTTTTAATAAATCCGCAAAAATTTCAACAATTACATTTTTTTGCTGTCAATATGGGGTGCTGCGTGTACATTAATGAGGAAAAAAATTAACTTCAATGATTTTAGCAAATGGCTGCAATATACAAAAGAGTGACAAATGTAAGGGGGTCTGAAAGCTTTCCGTAACCACTGTATGTTAGGGCTCCACAATTAATATAATTGTAATCATGATCCCGATTTTGGCTGCCACGATTAAATGAGCCTTATCGTCTGCGATTTTTTTTTTTACGTTTAAAATCTGGGCACTGCTTCATATGAAGCACTTTCTCAACCAAGTCAGCCAGCCACCAGGGGGCGAATGCACGGTTAAGGCTTCGTCAAGCTTGTGTAAAGAACAAGCGAGCAAGGACAGCACGATTTGGAGCAAGTCGAAGTTCAAGTCAAGTATAATACAAAACCGAACAAAATATTGGACACCAGTGCCTTGTTGGGGTGGCACGGTGACGATTGGTTAGCACATCTGCCTCACAGTTCTGAGGACCCAGGTTCAAATCTGGTCTCGCCTGTGTGGAGTTTGCATGTTCTCCCCGTGCCTGCGTGGGTTTTCTCCGGGCACTCCGGTTTCCCTCCACATTCCAAAAACATGCATGGTTGGTTAACTGAAGACTCTAATTGTGACTGGACTGGTTGTTTATACAGTCCTCTCCAAAAGTATTGGAACGGCAAGGTCTTTTTGTTGTATATTGAAGACATTTCGGTTTCACATCAAAAGAGAACAATGCGACAATGGTTCAGAATTCCATCTTTTATTTCATGGTATTTACATCGAGATGTGTTAAACAACTCAGGACAGAGCACATTTTGTTTGAAATCGCCCACTGTTCAAGTGATCAAAAGTATTGGAACAGACGTTAAATTAACTTCAAATGTGAAAGACTGAACAAATGAATGCTCTTCTACCAGATGGCAGGAAGTAAATACAGTCATTAATGTATCCTCTTTTTGTGACATTTTTGTTTGTTGGTGTGCCGTGAGATTTTTCAATTGTAAAATATGTTCCTTGGCTCCGTAAAGGTTGGAAATCCCTGCTTTAGTCAGATCGTGTATTCTAACCATCCATCCATCCATCCATCCATTTTCTCTACCGCTTTATCCTCACAAGGGTTGCGGGCGTGCTGGAGCCGATCCCAGCTATCTTCGGGCGAGAGGCAGGGTACACCCTGAACTGGTCGCAAGCCAATCGCAGGGCAGTATTCTAATCACTCGGGTGAAACCGACATTACATGACAGAAATAATGGGTGCTAACTTACTGTAATTAAATTACTTTATTTTTTATGAAATTACTTCACCCACACCGAAACGTTAGAGCATGATTCGACAGAATGGCGACATGTTTACGTCCAACCGTTCGTGGTACCACGAGGTTGCTAGGCTACATAACATCGTATTCAAAGTACGTGAACATTCCTCAAGCAAGCCTTAAACGAACGTCCTCTCCTGTCCTGAGCACCGGTGACCACCAACACACATTTTCCCCCCTTTTGTCCTTATAATACAAAGTCGACACGCTCCACTCTTGTCGTCGCCACGGTAATGAGTGTATCCGGTTGCATTTGAGTTGACAAGATAAAGCCCAATGATCATAAAAAATGGGATGCGGTGGTATCGGAACACAAGATTTTATTGCAGTAGTCTTGTAGTCTGATCTTGGCATTACGTGTTGTCTGTAGACTTTTAAAAATGTTTTTATTTTATTTTTTAAAATTAAAATAACTTCATTGGCCGTCAGATATTTACAGTACTACGTCAAAAGACACGTGACAGGGCTAAAAATAAACTAGCTTTTGGATTCAAATATACTGTGCACGCGGCGACGTAGAGTTAATGTCTTTTGCGGAGCCGATAAATGATGTCATTGATCAGATGGGCAAATTATGACATTAAAACTGATCAGCCGATCAGCATAAAATGCTAAATATCGTCTGATACCGATCAGCCCGATCAAATCGGTGTAAAGTCTACTCTCACTTCTTGTTTGTTTGTGGGGGTTTCTCCCTTCAGTTTCCTCTTCAGGAGGTAAAATGCATGCTCTATTGGATTAAGGTCCGGTGATCGACTTGGCCAGTCGAAGATGAAGCTTCTCCCGATTAGTTTGGATGCATTTTTCTGTAAATTGCCAGACAAAATCATTTGGTAGACTTCCGAATTCATTCTGCTGCGACCATCATGAGTTATCATCATCAATAAAGACTAGTGCGCCCTCTCCAGAGGCAGCCATGCAAATCCAATCCATGACATTTCTTCCACCATGCTTCACAGATTAGCTTGTGAGTTTTGGATCATAAGCATATCCTTTCTTTCTCCATACTTTGGCCTTTCCATCACTTTGGTAGAGGGTTAATCAGTCCATAAAACTTTGTTCCAAAACCTTTGTGGGAGAAGCTTTATCATGCAACAAGACAATGACCCAAAACACACTGCCAACCTAACAAAGGGCTTCATCAGGGGGAAAAAGTGGAAGCTCTTAGACTGGACAGGTCAATCACTGGACCTTAACCCAACAGAGCATGCATTTTACCTCCTGAAGAGGAGACTGAAGTGAGAACCGCTCAGAATCAAACAAGAATTGAAAGAGGCTGCAGTAAAGGCCTGGAAAAGCATTTCAAATGAAGAATGCAACGGTCTGGTGAAGTCAATGGGTCGCAGACTTGATGCAGTTATTGCAAGTAAAGGTTATGCCACCAATAATAATGTTATTCACTTTTAAGTTAAAACAATCATCTGTTCCAATACTTTTGCTCACTTGAAAAGTGGGTGGCTTCAAACGAAAGGTGCTCTGTCCTCAGTTGTTTAACACATCTAGATGTAAATACCATGAAATGAAAGCTGTTCTGTCTCATATTCATCTTTTGAGCTTAAACCCAAATCTCTTCAGGAAACAGGAAAAACAAAGGAATTGACCTTGACGTTCCAATACTTTTGGAGGGGACTGTGTGTGTGTGTGTGTGTGTGTGTGGGGGGGGGGGGGGGGGGGTACGGAAAGTATTCAGATCCCCTTAAATTTTTATATATTATTGTTATATTGAAGCCATTTGCTAAAATCATTTAATTACTTTTTTTCCCTCATTAATGTACACACAGCACCCCATATGGACAGGAAAAAACGGAATTGTTGAGATTTTTGCAGATTTATTGAAAAAGAAAAACTGAAATATCACACAGCTATAAGTATTCTGACCCTTTGCTGTGACACTCATATATATAACTCGGGTGCTGTCCATTTCTTCTGATCATCCTTGAGATGGTTCTACACCTTCATTGGAGTCCAGCTGTGTTTGATTATACTAATTGGGCTTGATTAGGAAAGCCACACACCTGTCTATATAAGACCTTACAGCTCACAGTGCATGTCAGAGCAAATGAGAATCATGAGGTCAAAGGAACTGCCTGAAGAGCTCAAAGACAGAATTGTGGCAAGGCACTGAACTGGCCAAGGTTACTAAAAAAATTCTGCTGCACTTAAGGATTCTAAGAGCACAGTGGCCTCCATAATCCTGAAATGGAAGACGTTTGGGACCACCAGAACTCTTCCTTGAGCTGGCCGTCCGGCCAAACTGAGCAACTGGGGGAGAAGAGCCTTGGTGAGAGAGGTAAAGAAGAACCCAAAGTTCTGTGGCTGAGCTCAAGAGATGCAGTCGGGAGATTGGAGAAAGTTCTAGAAAGTCAACCATCACTGCAGCCCTCCACCAGTCGGGGGTTTATGGCAGAGTGGCCCGACGGAAGCCTCTCCTCAGTGCAAGACACATAAAAGCCTGCATGGAGTTTGCTAAAAAAAAACACCTGAAGGACTCCAACAAGATGGTA
Organism: Phyllopteryx taeniolatus; assembly: GCF_024500385.1. Taxonomy (NCBI): domain Eukaryota; kingdom Metazoa; phylum Chordata; class Actinopteri; order Syngnathiformes; family Syngnathidae; genus Phyllopteryx; species Phyllopteryx taeniolatus. The sequence continues at coordinate 16,592,733 of NC_084522.1, forward strand.
AGAAATAAGATTCTCTGGTATGTTGAGAACAAGATATAACTTTTTGGCCTTAATTCTAAGCGGTATGTGTGGAGAAAACTGGGCACTGCTCATCACCTGTCCAATACAGTCCCAACAGTGAAGCATGGTGGTGGCAGCATCATGCTGCGAGGGTGTTTTTCAGCTGCAGGGACAGGACGACTGGTTGCAATCGAGGGAAAGATGAATGCGGCCAAGTACAGGGATATCCTGGACGAAAACCTTCTCCAGAGTACTCAGGACCTCCGGGTGGGCTGAAGGTTCACCTTCCAACAAGACATTGACCCAAAGCACACAGCTAAAATGACGAAGAAGTGGCTTCAGAAAAACTCCGTAACTGTTCTTGAATGGCCCAGCCTGAGCCCTGACTTAAATCCAATTGAGCATCTCTGGAGGGACCTGCAAATGGCTGTCCACCAACGTTCACCATCCAACCTGACAGAACTGGAGAGGATCTGCAAGGAGGAATGGCAGAGGATCCCCAAATCCAGGTGTGGAAAAAACTTGCTGCATCATTCCCAAACAGACTCATGGCTGTATTAGCTCATAAGGGTGCTTGTACTAAATACTGAGCAAAGGGTCTGAATACTTATGGCTGTGTAATATTTCAGTTTTTCTTTTTTAATAAATCTGCAAAAAATTCAGCAATTCCGTTTTTTTCATGTCAATATGGGGTGCTTTGTGTACATTGAGGGGGAAAAAAGAGCTTGAATGATTTTAGCAAATGGCTGCAATATAACAAAGAGTGAAAAATGTAAATTTAAAGGGGTCTGAATGCTTTCCTTAAGTGTGTGTGTGTCTTCTTTAAATTGGTGAAGTTTGGCAGTGAACCACGGATTATGCTTCTTGTTCTTGAACGTGCAAAATGTCTTTGTTGGTACACACACGTCTTCACATAAGCTGATCCAAGCGTCCAGTTGACGTTTCAGAGACACTCCAATATGTGCAGTCTAAACAGTCTTGAGTCTTTAGTTCCATCTTTGCTTCATTGGGCCATTTCTTCAATGTTTGCACCACAGGCTTCGCACATTTAAGTTTGTGCCTGTATGTTGGTATTAAGTGAATTAAACAGTGATCAGACGAGCCCAAAGCTGCATGGGGAACAGCAGTGCGAGTCCTTCAGCGTGGTATAGCAGTGGTCTGGAATGTTGTTTTCCCTGGTGGGACAGTCAATGTGCTGCTTGTATTTAGGGAGTTCTTGGTTGAGTTCTGCTTTGTTAAAGTCCCCAGGAATAATGAGGGGTGAATCTGGGTGCAAGGAAAGAGGTTAGCTCAGAAGAAGTGGGACACAGATGACTGAGGGGAGAAGAAATTATTACATAGAGATATGACGTAGGGCGAAGGTAGAGGTGGCAAAGGCTAAACAAGAAGCATATGATGACATGTATGCCAGGTTGGACACTAAAGAAGGAGAAAAAGATCTATATAGGTTGGCCAGATAGAGGGATAGAGATAGGAAGGATGTACAGCAGGTTAGGGTGATTTAAGATAGAGATGGAAATGTGTTGACTGGTGCCAGTAGTGTGCTGGATCGATGGAAAGAATACGTTGAGTTGTTGAATGATGAAAATGAGAGAGAAGGAAGAGTAGAATAGGCAAGTGTGGTGGACCAGGAAATAGCAATGATTAGTAAGGGAGAAGTTAGAAAGGCACTAAAGAGGATGGAAAGGCAGTTGGTCCTGATAACATACCCGTGGAGGTATGGAAGCATCTAGGAGAGGTGGCTGTGGAGTTTTTGATCAGCTTGTTCAACAGATTTCTAGCGGGTGAGAAGATGGCTGAGGATGACAGATGAGGTTAGACAGATGAGGTTAGACTGGAATCCCGATGGACCATGGTGTTCACTGATGACATTGTGAGCTGCAGTGAAATCAGGGAGCAGGTGGAGGAACAGTTAGAAAGGTGGAGGCGTGCACTGGAAAGGAGAGGAATGAAGAGTAGCTGAAGTAAGACAGAATATATGCATGAATGAGAGGGGTGGTGGGGGAAGAGTGAGGCTACAGGGAGAAGAGATAGCGAGGGTGGAGGACTTTAAATACTTTGAGTCAAGTCCAGAGCAATGGTGAATGTGGTAAGGAAGTGAAGAAACGGGTCCAAGGAGGTTGGAACGGGTGGGGGAAGGTGTCAGGTGTGTTATACGACAGAAGAGTCTCTGCTAGGATGAAGGGCAAAGTTTATAAAACAGTGGTGAGGCCACCCATGATGTACGGATTAGAGACAGTGGCACTGAAGAGACAACAGGAAGCAGAGCTGGAGGTGGCGGAAATGAAGATGTTAAGGTTCTCTCTAGGAGTGACCAGGTTGGATAGGATTAGAAATAAGATCATCAGAGGGACGGCCAAGGTTAGATGTTTTGGAGACAAAGTTAAAGAGAGCAGACTTCGATGGTTTGAGGATGGAGCTGCCAGGCAAGAGAGTTTGAGGAAGACCAAAGAGAAGTTTAATCAATGTAGTACGGGAAGACATGAGCGCAGTTGGTGTTAGAGAGGAGATTGCAGGAGATGGGCTTACATGGAAAAGGTGACATGACAAAAGGCTGTGGTGACTCCTAACGGGACAAGCCGAAAGGAAAAGAAGAAGAACAATGTGGGTGCTTTTCTTCAAGTTTGTTTACTTGGTCAGCCAGCATTTGCAGTGCGGCTTCTGTGTTAGCCTCGGGGCGTGGGGGATGTAAACACCGGCGAGTATGAATGTAGCAAAGTCACGCGGCGAGTAGATTGACTCCCAGTTCAAAAACAGCGACTCCAAGTCCGGGGTGCAGTCTGTGTTGAGCTCCGTGACATCAGTACATATTTTCCGTTGATAGAGAAGCATATTCCGCCACCTTTTGTTTTACCCGATAGCTCCGTGTCTGGTCCGCTCAGTGCATTAGGTAGCCAGGCATCAGTACGCCGCTGCCGGGGATGCGTTCAGGTTTCTGTGAAGCAGAGGACGGCAGAATGACCAAAGTCTTTACTGGTCTTTGTGAGTAGATGGAACTTGTCCATTTTGTTGGGTAGAGAGCGTACATTTGCAAGTTGAATCAACTGAAGCGGCGTTCAAAATCCTCGCTGTCGCAGCCTGACCAGGACGGCAACTCGCTTCCCCCTATTCCCAAAACATTGATTTGGGAATGTTGGCAGAAAAAGGATCTGGAGGGTACACCCCAGTGCTTGGCAAGTCTTCCCTCGTGTAAGTAAGTCGCGTATGATGAACAAAAATGACAAAAACAATACTAGAGAGCGCGTCACTGAGGCAAACACCTGTGTAGGTGTCATCGTTTGGGTTTACATACATGCAAATCAGTCGCGTTTCGGTGAAATTCGCTGTTTTGAACTCAAAATAGGCCATTTATGTGAATCGTATAGATCCGATGAGATTTTCCTTGGGGGCGGGGGGCTCGCTGTTGTCATAGGCTGTTTCATACTCCTTGAACGCTGGCAACTTCAACCCCAATTCAAATGAAGTTGGGACGTTGTGTTAAACATAAATAAAAACAGAATACAATGATTTGCTAATCATGTTCAACCTATATTTAATTGAATACACTACAAAGACAAGATATTTCATGTTCAAACGGATAAACTTGAGTGTTTTTAGCAAATAATCATTAATTTTGAATTTTATGGCTGCAAAAACGTTCCAAAAAAGCCGGGGCAGGGTCATGTTTACCACTGTGTTTCATCACCTTTTCTTTTAACAACATTCAATCTCCGTTGTCGTATTTTACGCTTCATAATGTGCCACACATTTTCAATGGGAGACAGGTCTGGACTGCAGGCAGGCCAGTCTAGTACCCGCACTCTTTTACTACGAAGCCACGCTGTTGTAACACGTGCAGAATGTGGTTTGGCATTGTCTTGCTGAAATAAGGAGGGGCGTCCATGAAAAAGACGTTGCTTGGATGGCAGCATTTTTCTCCAAAACCTGTATGTACCTTTCAGCATTAATGGTGCCTACACAGATGTGTAAGTTACCCATGCCATTGGTACTAACACAGCCCCATACCATCACAGATGCTGGCTTTTGAACTTTGGGTCCATAACAGTCCGGATGGTTCTTTTCCTCTTTGGCCCGCAGGTCACGACGAAAAACAATTTCGAAAAACAATTTGAAATGTGGACTCGTTGGACCACAGAACACTTTTCCACTTTGCATCAGTCCTTGAGCTAGATGAGCTCGAGCCTCGAGAAGCTGGCGGCATTTCTGGGTGTTGTTGATAAATGGCTTTTGCTTTGCACAGTAGAGTTTCAAGTTGCACTTCTGGATGTAGTGCTGAATTGCATTAACTGATATTGGTTTTGTGAAGTGTTCCTGAGCCCATACGGTGATATCCTTTACACATTGATGTCGGTTTTTGATGCAGTGCCGCCTGAGGGATCGAAGGTCACGGGCATTCAATTTTGGTTTTCGGCCTTGGCGCTTACATGCAGTGATTTCTCCAGATTCTCTGCACCTTTTGGTGATATTATGGACCATAGATGATGAAATCCCTAAATTCCTTGCAATTGTACGTTGGGGAACATTGTCCTTAAACTGTTCGAGTATTTTCTCACACACTTGTTCACAAAGAGGTGAACCTCGCCCCATCTTTGCTTATGACTGACTGAGCAATTCAGGGAAGCTCCTTTTCTACCCAATCATGGCACCCACCTGTTCCCAATGAGCCTGTTCACCTGTGGGATGTTCCAAACAGGTGTTGGATGAGCATTCCTCAACTTTCTCAGTCTTTTTTGCCACCTACCCCAGCTTTTTGGGAACATGTTGCAGCCATAAAATTCAAAGTTAATGAATATTTGCTAAAAACAATAAAGTTCATCAGTTTCAACATTAAATATCTTGTCTTTGTAGTGTGTTCAGTTAAATATAGGTTGAACATGATTTGCAAACCATTGTATTCTGTTTTTATTCATGTTGGACACAACGTCCCAACTTCATTGGAATTGGGGTTGTTGATCCATTCCACACATCCACACACAGATGTAATTTCTGAATATTACTCTGCGGCAGACTAATATGCGAGCGTATCGGCCCGAGGTTCCGCTTTGGATAAGTCACAGGACTTGACGAGATCAGAAAAAACACTTCCGCCGCTTCTGCTATAAAGAAGTAACAATATTTTTACTCCGTTACAGTGACCTAAATGTCGCTCGCTACTTTTATTTATCAATTATTGCTTATTATCTGCATTGGGCGCTGTTTGCTCCAATCCGATCTAAGCGCTAGTGATGTTTAAGTCAGGAGCATCATGTTAGTTCACCAATCAACCAACACAAGAACGTCACATGACCTCCCACAACATCTTCTATCGGGCTTCCCGGGCATAGGTATTAACACTAGATAAGCCAGCCAGTTTATCGTAATGCATACGTGGCCACCATGTTGGGAAGGTCGTCATTACCATGAAGGCAACGGCGCGCTACTCTTGTTTAAATTTAGGCGAACAAAAACAACAGCTTCCATGTCTTGTAGTATTTGTCTGGCACTGTCTGCCCAAACGTGGATAGGTGGTCAGCCCACTTATAACTTGAGAAAACACCTTGCACGAAATTGCAGATGTTTTGTTGTCGTTTTGGCTGTGCAGGGCACACACAGCAATATCAGAATTCGCACATTAACATTTGATTTTGTTATTTTTATTTTGTTTCTGTTCATGCTGTGGTTCAACAATTAGAAGTTACTCATGATTTACTCAGTACTTGAGTAATTATTTCACTGTGTACTTTTTACTTTTACGCAAGTCAATTTTTGGAGGACTACTTTTTACTTTTACTTGAGTTACATTATTGTCAAGTACAATGTTTGGCTACTCTACCCACGTCTGGAGCGGACATCCTCTATTGTTACTCTTACGTTTAAGCAAAATTTTTGCTCATCAGGTCAGACCGCGTTGTAATTGTTGGACTGGTCGTTTGTATTTTCGCGTTGAGGTGCTGCGGGTCGTGGCCCTGGTTGCGGTCCCAGCGGAACCCCGAAGCACACGTAACATCGGTGACAAGAGCTGATCCGCTAGTACATCTTGTATTAATTAGGAAACGCGCCGACAATTATCCAATTAGTTTAAGGATGTTAATGTTAAATGTATTAAGCGACGGAGCGATGTTAGGGATTATGTCAGAACACAGAATGAAGTAACTTCAAATTCAGAAATGGCCAATAAAAACAGAAAAATACTGTGCTTAAAATTTTCCTGGAAGATGCATTTGGGATTAGCCTTTGAAGTTGGTCATAGTGAAAAATGAAATGAAACAGACAATGATTTTACAGACAATTCTTTTCCGGAATGAGAGTGCTTAAAGAGGTGGATGGTATTCATGTGGCACAGCTTGAAGGAGGCAACAGGTGCAGGTGGAGATGGGACAAGAACAAAAAACCAAAGAACAGAGGCAAATTTAATTTTGTCCATCAACATGTACTTGAGCGGCATAAATCAATGTTTTTCTGCTTGAAGAAAATTGTGTATTTTGCCTGATTGTACTCTTCAGTCTTCCAGATTGCTTAATTCATGTTAAAATAAAGAATCCAAAATAATTCTCTGCGGGGGCCTGGGAGATACCCCCAGCCCCTCCTACAATGTTGTTGTTTTTTTGGTCAGCTTTTTCATACCTTTGGTGGCTTGCATGTCTGGGTTTAGGACTAATATCCACCAATAATATCAGTAAGGCCCCAATCAGCACCAACGGTGTCTTCCAATGACTGACAATCTTTTGCACACTTGACCATTTCAGTTTATTGTTGCAGATTTCAACAATGACCTACAGCTCTTTACAATGCATTTTATTCTTTTTTATACCCTTTCTTTCCCCCTCAGCTAATGTGGGTTTTTGATGAAGAGGTTGGAATGAACCAGAGGGAAATTACCTATGTACCCGGACTGTATAAAATTTTTGATGAGATTCTTGGTGAGTCAACAATTTCTTTTTATTATTATTATTGACATTATTTGGTTTAAAAATATTACATTTATTGCTCACCAGAGGGGAATTTCTCTATTTACTTTGCACTGTGATGTATTCTTTTTTTAACATGGATTTCACCAAAAATGAGCAGTTCACAAACAGGCATCCACAAAGTTCAGGAAGTAGACTAGTATCTCTTCAACAACCAAATCCCACATCTGTATTTTTATGCCAAGTCAAGTTTTACAGACTGAGCTACTGTCACTGTACAGTACTATTAACATTATGGCAAAAAAAAATGGATTACATATCTAAAGGGTTTTCTGTCACTGTATATAGTAGGGTTGCCAAGATTAGTCGACGAGTCACGACTACATCGACGATCGAAATCGTCAACAATTAATTTGCTAGTCGATGTTTATTTTTATGAAGCTTCAGTTTTCTCTCAAGTGGGTGAACCCTCCTGCTGCTCAGCGTCCTTTTGTCTCTATTATGGCCTGGACGCACATGCACAGTTAGAGGCTGACACGGGAGTGGATGTTCACTCCCGCTCCCTCCCACACCCACAGAGTTTGATCCCACTCTCTCCCAATTCCAAGTGTGGGTTTAAAAAAAAAAAAAAAAAAAAATCCCACTCACTCCCACAGAGATGGCTTCCTCTCCCTCCCAATCTCGAGTGTTCAAAAAAATCCCGGGTTTTTGAAAAAAAAAAAATCGATCCTGAGCCAAAATTTTCAAGAATCCCACTCCCTATACACCGCTCTGCCCTTTTTTCCCCTCCCCCAGTCATTCCTTTTCTTCCTCAGTATAAAATATGCAGTACATGTCTGCCTTAGTCACTGTATTAAATACATTACATTTCCGGAATGATGAAGAAACAAAACATATAAAGTTATTACAGAGTAGTGTTTCGTTCACGAACGTTTCGTTCAGAAGAACGAATCTTTTTAGTGAACGAACTGAATGAATCAGTTTCTGAACCGATTCGTTCTTTTAGCTTGGCTGCCGCCTGCCGCAGTGAGGCGAGCGAGTCGGCTGGGAGCGGAAACGGAACTGCTGAAGCGTTCTTTCACTCACTTCCGAATATTCGGCGAATGACCAACGAGCAGCCAGCGTGCAGACGGGGGCGGGACTTCATTAAACGTACTGCCATGTGATTTACGATTCGCCTGCATTGTCACTCACTTTGGCGAATCACCAATGAGCAGCCAGCGTTAGGCAGCCCCGTGCAGGCAGGGGAGGGACTTAATTGAACTGAATGTACTGGTGTACTGAAGTACTGAAGTGATTCGGTCAGTGAACTGGTGTACTGAAGAACTGAAGAGTGATTCGTTCAAGGGAGGAACTTGCGTGAACTGGTGTACTGCGATGTACTTGTACAATGAGTGGTTCGTTTGCACAAGGAACGCAGTGAACGTACTAATGAGTGATTTTCGTCCTCACGTCCTCGCGGGATAGCTTTCACCAGCAGCCGTTTCTTCAAGCTAACGGGTAATGTTGATTCAGTCAAGCACAAGCACACATTTAAAATAAATTCAAATTAATAATAAATGTACAGTATATACGAGACTTTACACCTATTTTATCGGGCTGATTAGTATCGGCCCATATTTAGCATTTTATGCTGATCGGCTGATCAGCATTAATGTCATAATTCGCCGATCCGATCAATGACGTCATTGATCGGCTCTGCAAAAGACATTTACTGCGCGTCGCCATCGTGCACAGTATATTTGAATCCAAAAGGTAGTTTGTTTTTAGCCTTGTCACGCGTCTTTTGACGAAGTATTGGAAATATCTGATGGCCAATAAAGTTATTAAAAAAAAAAAAACGGCGGCAGTGTGGAACAGACAACACGTAATGCCCGGTCAGACTACAAGACAAATTTGCTCTTTCACGATTGCACGATGTCAGACTAATGCAATAAAATCCTGTATTCCGATACCACCGCATCCGTTTTTTTTACGATCAATGGGCTTTATCTTGTCAACTCAAATGCGAACACGATACACTCGTTACCGTGGCGACGACGACAAGAGTGGAGCGTGTCGACTTTGTATTATAAGGACAAAAGGGGGGAAAATGTGTGTTGGTGGTCACCGGTGCTCAGGACAGGAGAGGACGTTCGTTTAAGGCTTGCTTGAGGAATGTTCACGTACTTTGAATACTTTCAACTCGCTGATCGGCCCCAAAAATCCTGGTCGTGTAAAGCCTAGTATAGACGTACACATACATATCATTCCCTTTGTCTCTAATGCGATTATTGAAGCTTTCAATTGAAGAATAATAATAATACATTCAACTTATATCGCGCTTCTCAAGACACTCAAAGACGCTTTCCGCTAATCAGATGACAATAACAGTATGGTGGAATGCAGAAAAGTCACGCCACCCGGCGAGAGCCTAGCTGGACGTCAGGGGACGCAGATGTACGCATGTTCACGAGTCACAACCGAAGCCAGGTGTTCGAGAGCTTTCCGAGAGAGAGATCGGTAGGTGATCATTTAGTTTCAGTTGTTTTTTTTGTTTTTTTTATAAATCTCCCCGCCTTTCCGAGTTTACAATATGTGACGACAACAACAACGCATAGTCCTTCGGTGAACGTGTTGAGTGAACGTGAACGTCAACGTCAGGGATGGATCATTAACTGAATGAGAAAGCACTTGAATGATTTTGTGAAAACGAACTAAACCATTCGTTGAACGAATCTTTTGAACAAATCTTTTTAAAGAACCGATTCGAATGTCATGGCACGGTGGTCGGTTAGCACATCTGCCTCACAGTTCTGAGGACTGGGGTTCAAAGCCCGGCCCCGGCTGTGTGGAGTTTGCATGTTCTTCCCGTGCCTGCGTGGGTTTTCTCCGGGCACTCCGGTTTCCCTCCCACATCCCAAAAACATGCGTGGTAGGTAGATTGAAGACTCTAAATTGCCCGTAGGTGTGAATGTGAGTGCGAATGGTTGTTTGCTGATATGTGCCCTGCGATTGTCTGGCAACCAGTTCAGGGTGTACCCCGCCTCCTGCCCGATGACAGCTGGGATAGGCTCCAGCATGCCCGCGACCCTAGTGAGGATCAGTGGTACAGAAAATGGATGGATGGATGATTTGAATGATTCAGTTCACTCAATAGAACTGCCGTGCTCCTCACTATTCCAGAGCTGCCAAATGTAACGGAAATTCCGTATTTTCCTCGGAAATCATGGAATCACTCTGATTCGGTACAGCCGTAACACCGAGCGTTCCTGTTATTCGGTGGGGATCCAGAGCCGGTATGGTGCTGTGTCCGGCCACCGTGACAAAAAGTCCATGAATGAACTGGATGGAAAAAAAGAGAGAGCAAAAAAGCTGCTTGAGGGGCATGGTATTTTATTACCCGCACATGGGCGGAAAGTTTTCTTTGCGTCCGGTCTCAAGGCATTACGTCACTAATCCTCGCTTCCGTGGTAGTGAATAAATAACAATTCTTACGATGCTTCTGATACGTATCGTTTCCGTTATCACGAAGGGAGGGCAAACAGTTGGTAGGAAAAGACGGAAGAGCATGATGCTAATTACTAAGCTATCGTGTCATGTCGTCTCAAAACACCAAAATAAATGGCCGGGTAATACAGTACACTGGCTGCAAGCGCGTTATAGCAGAGAGTAACCAAGTTTGCACAACAAAATAACAAGGCAGTTAATACGTGTCTGGAGATATACTGCCAATGTAAAATAATTCACGGCCTCACAAGACGCCCTCTGAAACGGAAATGAAGGAATACGTCACTGGAAACGGGCTCAGGTCAAAAGTATATTATTATTAAAATCAGTACTCATATATAATATAATATATTAGTAAATAAAATACAAGATTACCTTTATTAGTCCTACAATGTGGAAATTGCCATCATTTCAGTAGTAATACTGGACATAGGAAATATAAATATATATAATATAAATAGCGGCACGGTGGCCGACTGGTTAGAGCGTCAGCCTCACAGTTCTGAGGTGCGGGGTTCAATCCCCGTCCCCGCCTGTGTGGAGTTTGCATGTTCTCCCCGTGCCTGCGTGGGTTTTCTCCGGGCACTCCGGTTTCCTCCCACATCCCAAAAACATGCATTAATTGGAGACTCTAAATTGCCCGTAGGCATGACTGTGAGTGCGAATGGTTGTTAGTTTCTATGTGCCCTGCGATTGGCTGGCAACCAGTTCAGGGTGTACCCCGCCTCCTGCCCGATGACAGCTGGGATAGGCTCCAGCACGCCCGCGACCCTAGTGAGGAGAAGCGGCTCAGAAAATGGATGGATGGATAATATAAATAGCATGCAAGAAAAGACATGTACAGTACATTCACAAAATATAAATCTAAAATCTCAACGATAGTCCATGCATACTCTATTCAATTCAATCTATCAGCAATGTTGAGTGCGGAGTTTTAATTGCCTTTTGAGATCTGATTGAACTCATTCACTGCCATTGACGTAGACTTTCTTTTTATTTATTTAGTTATTTTTAATATAACCAAGATTGAAAACAGGATTGGGAAAGGCACATTATTTCAAAGACAGATATTTTTGATGATGGCACGTCGAAATCCCATATACTTTGATTCAGGCTGCAACTGCGTCCGCCATTACGAGGTTGATGCAATAAAAACATGAAAATAACAAATATTGAAGCCATCATTTTTTAACGATTACAAGTGTAAAGTCATGTTTATGTTGTACAATTGAACAGTATGCAGAATTATTTTTATCCTATTAGATAATATACTGCAATTACTGTCTCACTTCACGACAAGATTTTGTAAGTATGGAAATTCAGACAAATTGTTCCGCAAGTAAATTTCTGTGGGTTGGCAACTCTGTTATTAACAAAAGCTATATTAGTCCCTTAGTTTAGCAATGTAAAGATCAATGCTGAGAGGAAATCTTCAAATACTGATTTGATTAAAAATAAAATAATATGTAACTGCTTTATGGTTTCACACTGTCATGGTTCCCACTCCCGTCAACTCCCGCCATCATGGTTTCCACTCCATTCCCGGTGACTTTGTTTGAATTGTTCCTGCTCCCGCCCACTCCCAATGACCTTCACTCCCGCTCCTGCCCAATCTCGTGATTGATGTTGAAATTCACTCCCATCCCAGAGGAATCATGCGGGGGCCCGGTGGGAATCCCGCAAAATGTCAGCCTCTAATGCGCAGTAGTGGCTATCTGGGTCTTTCTGGTGACGCACATGCGCAGTAGTGGTCATCCGGATAAGCCGTGTAACGTACCCAGAAGAACTAACCGGTGTTAGCAACGGAGCTCGAAATTCGAGGTTATCATCATAGATACTGAAGAGCCTGACAGTGATGCGCGAGCATCTAAAATGGAAGCACAGGTGTCAAAATCAAGGCCTAGGGGCCAGATGTGGCCCGCCACATCATTTTAGGTGGCCTGCGAAAGCAAATCATATGCGTAGATTGAATGTTTTTTTTCCCAAAATACCAATATTGCAAATTGTCTTTACTTTTAATAGGCTCCCTTTTAAAATACATTAAATCATTGAACACATTTTTTTTTATTGGCTTCTGATTTCAAAACTCGTTTGTCTCATCAATTTGTTGTGTATATGTAATAATATGAGATGATTCTACTTTTATATAGCTTCACAGTCATAACAGCCGCCCGGAGGAAATCGTAACTATGATGTGATGACCCCTGCTGTAAACATTAACATTAGCTTCAGGTTAAGAATGATGAGAAGGATGATTTCATTAGCCTTAGCACACAGGTTACAGTCCCCTCCAAAATTTTGGAACGGCAAGGTCAATTGCTTTGTTTTTGTTGTACAGTGCCAGCAGAAAGTATTCACACTCCTTCACTTTTTCCACATTTTGATGTTACAGACTTATTCTAAAGCTGATTTCGGTACAGTTTTGTTTTTCCAAAAAATATACATAAAATATCCCATCATGACAAAAATATATTTTTAGACAGTGGTGCAAATGTATAAAAAATGTAAACATTTAAATATAATAGGTACATAAGAATTCACACCCTTGGCTTCATATTTTGTTGAAGCACCTTTGGCAGCAATTACAGTCTCAAGTGTTCTTGGGTATCTCTCTACGAGCTTGGCACACCTGTTTTGGGCCATTTTCTACCATTCTTCTCTGCAGATCATCTCAAGGTCAGTAAGGTTGGATGGGAAGCGTCGGCGCACCACCATTTTTAGGTCTTTCCAGAGATGTTCGATTGGATTCAAGTCCGGGCTGTGACTGGGCCACTCCAGGACATTCACGGGCTGCTCCTGAAGCCACTCCTTTGTTCTCTTGGCTGTGTGGTTTGGGTCATTGTCGTGTTGGAAGGTGAATCGACGCCCTAGTCTGAGTTCCAGAGCACTCTGGAGCACTCTGGCACCTGTGATCTTACCCTCTGGGAACACTGGAGCTCCGCTTTAATGATCATAGGGTTCTTGTTCACCTCTCTGACCAAGGCCGTTCTTCCCCGGTAACTCAGCTTGGTCGGATGGCCAAATTTAGGAAGGGTCCTGCTGGTTCCAAACTTCTTCCATTTCCAAATAATCGAGACCACAGTGCTTCTTGGGACCTTCAGTGCTGCTGAAATGATTTTGTATCCTTCCCCAGATTTCCGGTCTCGGAGGTCTGCAGACAATTCCTTAGACTTCATTGCTGTGTTTCTGCTCTGATATGCACTGCCAACTGTGGGACCTTATATAGACGTGTGTCTCATTCCAAATGATGTTCAATCAACTGAATTTGATTTGAGTCTGTAACGTGACAAAATGTGGAAAATATTTATATTATATTATATTTTATATATATATATATATATATATACACACACACGCACACACATACTGGCCGGCATGGTGGCTGCCTCACAGTTCTGGGGACCGGGGTTCAAAGCCCGGGCCCCGCCTGTGTGGAGTTTGCATGTTCTCCCCGTGCCTGGGTGGGTTTTCTCCGGGCACTCCGGTTTCCTCCCACATCCCAAAAACATGCATGGTAGGTTGATTGAGGACTCTAAATTGCCCGTAGGTGTGAATGTGAGTGTGAATGGTTGTTTGTTTTTATGTGCCCTGCGATCGGCTGGCGAACGGTTCTGGGTGTACCCCGCCTACCGCCCGAAGATAGCTGGGATAGGCTCCAGCAGCCTGTGGCCTTAGTGTGAATAAGCGGTAAATAAAATGGATGGATGGATGGTATATACAGTGCCCTCCAAAAGTATTGGAATTCCTCTGTTTTTGTTGTATACTGAATACATTTGGGTTTCAGAACAAAAGATGAATATCAGACAAAAGTTCAGAATTGCAGATTTTATTTCGTGGTATTTACATCTGGATGTGTTAAACAAGTCAGAAAAGAGCACCTTTTGTTTGAACCCACCCAGTTTTCAAGTGAGCAAAAATATTGGAACATGTGACTGCTGGGTGTTTCGAGTTGCTCAGGCCTTTTAGATTGATTGCGTAAACATTAGACAGTGCTTCTTTTTGGCTTTGGGTTTCACCTGTGAAAACTGCATTTGCTGGTTAGCGAACATGAATACCAAGCAAACCATTTGGAAGCTGAGAGAAGAGGGAAAATAGATCAGAGCTATTGCACAAACATTGGGCTATAGCCAATACAACAATTTGGAATGTCCTGAAAACGAAACTAATGGGGTACTGAGCAACACACACCGAACAGGTCGGCCAAGGGTATCAACAGCAGTTGATGACAGAAACATTGTGAGAGCTGTAAAGAAAACCCAAAGACAAGAGTCAGTGACATCACTCCCAACCTCCACAGGGTAGGGGTGAAGGTATCCCAATACACTGTTTGAAGAAGACTTTTAGAGAAGAAATATACAGGCCATACCACAAGATGCATACCACTCATCAGCAAAAAGAATCGGAAGGCCAGATTGCATATTGCAAAGAAGTACAGATATGAGCCACAAAAGATTTGGAACAAAGGTTTATGGACTGATGAGACCAAGATTAACCGCTACCAATGTGATGGAAAGGCCAAAGTATGGCGAAAGAAAGGATCTGCTTATCATCCAAAACACACAAGCTCATCTGTGAACCATGGTGGAGGTAATGTCATGGCATGGGCTTGCATGGATGCTTCTGGTCTAGTCTTTATTGATGATGTAACTCGTGATGGCAGCAGCAGAATTAATTCTGAAGTCTACAAAACGATTTTGTCTGGCAATTTACAGAAAAATACATCCGAACTAATCGGGAGAAACTTCATCATGCAACAAGACAATGACCCAAACCACACTGCCAACACGACAAAGGACTTCATCAGGGGGAAAAAGTGGAAGGTCTTAGACTGGCCAAGGCAGTCACCGGACCTTAACCCAACAGAGCATGCATTTTATGTGTTATTTACAACTAGATGTAAACACCATGAAATTAAAGCTGGAATTCTGAACTTTTGTCTTGCATTCATCTTTTGATCTGAAACCCAAATGTCTTCAGTATACAACAAAAACATAAGACTTGACCTTGCCGTTCCAATCCTTTTGTAAGAGACTGTGTTTGATATCACATTGTAACCCCACATATGAATAGAAGATCGATATGCTGCAGGAGGCAGTTCTCATCACTGGCAGTGTATGTATAATGAAAATAAATCAGAACTTGCTCATTTATCAACTGACTTTCGTGAGGTTTACTTTTTTGTCGAAGTCAAAGCATGTGCTATCAATACAGAATATTGAAAAAATAAATCCCCCAAAAATCTTGCCCGTGGAAGGTTATTCCCAGTTCCCTTGTTTTGATTTTATATGACTGTGCATTGTTCCATTTAAAAAAAAAAAGTGCACTAAACATTCACAGCTAAATATACTAAAGGCCAGCGTATCGCCTTTATTTCACCTTTTATTTAATTTATTATATACAGTGGCTGAAATATTTAACGTCACCATTTTTCTCACTAAATATATTTCCAAAGGTGCTGTTGACATTATATTTTCACCAGATGTTGGGAACAAACCAAGTAACACTTACATACAAAGAACGTAGAACAAATAAGTCAGAAATTAAGTTGTGAAATGACACAGGGAAAAAGTATTGAACAGATGAAAAAATAAAGGTGCAAAAAGGCATGGAAAGCCAAGACAACACCTAAAATCTATTAATAATCAAACAACAATCCAGAATATCCGCTGTTTCAGTCCTAATTGATGGCCTACATAAGGTCTCATTGCCAAGGTTTGAGTCAAGACACATCTCATGATGGGTAAGAGCAGAGAAGCTGTCTCAAGACCATCGCAAACTAATGGTTGCAAAACATAACGATGGCATTGGTTGCAGGCACATAGCTAAGGTTCTGAACGTTCCGGTGAGCCCGGTTGGGGCCATAATACGTAAGTGGAAAGCCAATCATACCACCATAAATTTGCCTCGATCAGGTGCTCCTCGACAGAGGAGTGCAAAGAATAATCAGAAGAGTTGTCGAAGAGCCAAGGACCGCCTCTGGAGTGCTTAAAAAAAACCTGGAATTTGCAGGTACCGTTGTCAGATAGAAAAAAGTGAGTAATGCACTCCGCCGCCATGGCCCTTATGCACGCAAGACCTTGTTGCTGGGAAAAAAAGCATGTCAAAGCTCTTTTAAAGTTTGCTGAACAATATTTGGACAAGCCAATTAAATACTGCGACAATATAGTCTGGTCTGATAAGAGCAAAATTGATCGCTTTGGATGCCATAATGCACACCACTTTTGGAGGAGAAATGGCACTGCACATTGATGTTCGGAGGTGGGAACATGACGGTGTGGGGCTGCTTTTCAACAAATGGTACTGGTAAACTTCACATTATTGAAGGAAGGATGAATGGGCAAATGTACATAGACATTCTTGACAAAAATCTGCTGCCGTCTACGAGGATGATGAAAATGAAATGAGGGTGGACATTCAGCAGGATATTAATCCAAAACATACTGCCAAGGAAACTCTCAATTGGTTTCAAAGAAAAAAAAATACAGCTGCTAGAATGGCCCAGCCAATCACTTGACTTGAATCCAATTGAAAATCTAAGGAAAGAACTGAAACTCAAGTTCCATAAAAGAAGCCCACGGAACCTGCAAGATTTGAAGATTGCTTGTGTGGAGGAATGGGCCAAAATCAGACCAGAGCCTATGCATGCAACTAGTTTCTCCATAAAGGAGGCGTCTTGAACCTGTCATTGCAAACAAAGGCTTTTGTACAAAGTATTAAATAAATACCAATTGGTGCGTTCAATACTTTTTCCCTGTGTCATTTCACATTATTGCATCCAACTTAATTTATGAGCGTATTTGTTCTACTTTCTTTGTATTTATGAGTTACTTGGGTTGTTCCCAACATCTGATAAAACTTACAAATGATCTTAATTGTCTTTTGCACATACCTTACACACTTCAAGCTGGTAGCTAGTGAAGGTTGTATAAGAGCAGCTGCTTGCTGATGTGATAAGATGCAATTTCCATATCGCTAGGGTCGGGCAGAATCCTTGTACCTCCCAAACTATCACCAAAAAATGGCATCATATGTTCAGCCAATAACATTGCGTCGTGAAAGAGACAAGCCATTTTCCAAACTTGAAAAAATATGGAATTGACCAAATTTGGACATAGGAGGTTTCGGCCTGATGCCAGTGATATGATCCGATTTGTGGACTAATCGCAAAAATAATCGGTGACTAATCGACTATCAAACTAATCATCATCACAGATTCTTGTAACCTGAATGATTGTTGAAAATGTATTTACAATTTGGTGTCTCTGGCAAAGCGACTGTCCATAGATATTTGCTCATAGCAAAGTGCGGTTAACAAGTCCGCATTTGTGATGCTCTGTATGTTTTTTTTATTTCAAATGATGCTACTCAAAATGATGCTCCATTAATGTGACTTATAATGCAGATTCATTTTGCAGATGTTGTCAGTCTAGGTAGCAGATCCAGTATTTCTTTTGAATTTGCTACTGTACTATGAGAACTCAGATCAAGAGGGTAGACATGTTTTCATCATATGTCAATCTGAGCAGAACCTGAATACTGAATACAATAAAATTGCATACCTTTTAAATTCTTCCAATACAGTCAATGCAGCAGATAACAAACAGAGGGACAAAAACATGAGTGCCATTAAGATCAACGTTGATCCGTAAGTACAGTGTTGCATACTGAATATGGATTTCTTTAAACGAATTGAGATGCTTGTTATGGAGAAGATTGTCTGAAAAGCATTTGCATATTTCATTATATTTTAACATGTTTTACTCATCAGTTTTCTTCGAATCCACTTCCACCAGGGAATCCAACACCATTTCTGTGTGGAACAATGGTAAAGGAATACCAGTGGTGGAGCACAAAGATGAGAAAATGTATGTCCCAGCTCTCATTTTTGGTCACTTGCTCACCTCCAGCAACTATGATGATGATGAAAAAAAGGTCACGGGTGAGTAGAGGCCATAGGTTACACTTGGCCAAGGGCACTCAATTCCATCCATCCATTTTCTACCGCTTATCCGAAGTCGGGTCGCGGGGGAAGTAGCTTTAGCAGAGACGCCCAGACTTCCCTCTCCCCAGCCCCTTCATCCAGCTCTTCCGGGGGGATCCCGAGGCGTTCCCAGGCCAGCCGAAGGTTGTAGTCTCTCAAGCGTGTCCTGGGTCGTCCCCGGGGTCTCCGCCCGATGGGACGTGCTCGGAACACCTCACCGGGGAGGCGTCAGGGAGGCGTCCGAATCAGATGCCCCAGCCACCTCATCTGGCTCCTCTCGATGTGGAGGAGCAGCGGCTCTACTCTGAGATCCTCCCAGATGACCGAGCTTCTCACCCTATCTCTCAGGGAGAGCCCGGACACCCTGCGGAGGAAACTCATTTCGGCCGCTCGTATCCGGGATCTTGTTCTTTCGGTCACGACCCACAGCTCGTGACCATAGGTGAGGGTAGGAACGTAGATCGACCGGTAAATCGAGAGCTTCGCCTTTCGGCTTAGCTCCTTCTTTACCACAACGGATTGATACAAAGTCCGCATCACTGCAGACGCTGCACCGATCCGCCTGTCGATCTCCCGTTCCATTCTTCCCTCGCTCGTGAACAAGACCCCAAGATACTTGAACTCCTCCACTTGCGGCAGGATCTCATCCCCGACCTGGAGAGGGCACGCCACCCTTTTCCGACTGAGGACTATGGTCTCAGATTTGGAGGTGCTGATTCTCATCCCAGCCGCTTCACACTCAGCTACGAACTGCTCCAGTGAGAGTTGGAGGTCACGGCATGATGAAGCCAACAGAACCACATCATCTGCAAAAAGCACAGATGCAATACTGAAACCACCAAACCGGACCCCTTCTACGCCTCGGCTGCGCTTAGAAATTCTGTCCATAAAAGTTATGAACAGAATCGGACTCTGCTCCCTCATGGGAAGGCGTGTTGGTGGAATTGAAGAATCGTATTCTCCCCACCGGCTCACAACGTCCCGAGTCGAGGTCAGCAGGGTCATGGTCCACTCGGGCTCTATGTCCCCAGCCTCCCTCGGAACATGAGCAAAGTCCTGTCGGAGGTGGGAGTTGAAACTCCTTCTGACAGGGGATTCCGCCAGACGTTCCCAGCAGACCCTCACAATACGTTTGGGCCTGCCACGTCGGACCGGCATCTTCCCCACCATCGGAGCCAACTCACCACCAGGTGGTGATCAGTTGACAGCTCCGCCCCTCTCTTCGCCAGAGTGTCCAAGACATGCGGCTGCAAGTCCAATGACACGACGACAAAGTCGATCATCGAACTGCGACCTAGGACTCTCTCTTATCTCTGGGGAGTGCACGTGTGGACACCCTTACGCTAGAACATGGTATTCGTTATGGACAAGCATGAGCACAGAAGTCCAATGACAGAACACCGCTCGGGTTCTGATCGGGGGGGGCGTTCCAGGTCTCACTGTCATTGCCCACGTGAGCATTGAAGTCCCCCAGCAGAACGATGGAGTCCCCAGCGGGAGCGCTCTCCAGCACCCCCTCTAAGGACTCAAAAAAGGGTGGGTACTCTGAACTGCTGTTTGGTGCATAGGCACAAACAACAGTCAGGACCCGTCCCCCCACCTTAAGGCGGAGGGAGGCTACACTCTCGTCCACCGGGGTGAACCCCAACGTACAGGCGCCGAGCCGGGGGGCAATAAGTATACCCACACCTGCTCGCCGCCTCGCACCGTGGGCATCTTCAGAGTGGAAGAGAGTCCAACCCCTCGAGAGAGGACTGGTACCAGAGCCCAAGCTGTGCGTGGAGGCGAGTCCGACTATATCTAGTCGGAACTTCTCGACCTCACACACCAGCTCAGGCTCCTTCCCTGCCAGAGAGGTGACGTTCCACGTCCCCAGAGCCAGCTTCTGTAGCCGGGGATCGGATCGCCAAGGTCCCCGCCTTCGGCCACCGCCCAGCTCGCACTTCACCCGACCCCTACGGCCCCACCCACAGGTGGTGAGCCCATGGGAAGGGGGACCCACCTTACCCTTTCGGGCTGTGCCCGCCCGGGCCCCATGGGTGCAGGCCTGGCCACCAGGCTTGCCCACCTCCAGGCCTGGCTCCAGAGTGTCACCCCGGTGACCCGCGTCCGTGCAAGGGAAACCTCAGTCCATTTTTTGTCGTCATCATAAGGGGTCTTTGAGCCGTGCTTTGTCTGGTCCCTCACCTCGGACCTGTTTGCCGTGGGTGACCCTGCCAGGGGCATAAAGCCCCAGACAACTTAGTTCCTAGGATCATTGGGACACACAACCACAACTCACATGCTGAGTGAGGCCGCGATGATGCGCAGCCAATCAGCTCACGGGATAAATCCACTCGTGCTCTCATTGGTCGATGTCGCGCCGGGAACCAATCACGCGCCTTGTATGAGTGCCCGTGGCATGTACAGTACAGTACAGGCATGTACAAAGCCTCTGAGTCAGCTCATCTCTTTGTTTGGCATGCAGGGAAACCTTCTCTCTCGTGCATCAACATGAAACAACGCGTCTTTCCGCAATATGGCTGCTGATATGGCTGTATTTTTTTCATTTTGATTTTTTGATGTTTTTTTTTTTTTTTTGCAATTGCAAATTAGTTGAATGGCCCGCAAAGGCAAATCACGCGTGTCAACTTCCATGATTCTTGTTAATATCCGCACCGAAATTTCAGTCATATATAATAAAGGATAATGTTGAGATACTGCAAGCATTTTTGTGTTACCAAACATGAGCAATAGTTGAAAAACCCATTACCCTTGATTTCGGATACCAAAACTAGTTCATAAATTTTGTGTGTCAATATGATGAGGCGATTCAAGATTTTTATTTTTTTCAAGATTTTTCACAGTCATGACGGCCCCCTGAGGGAAGCCATAACTACAATATGGCCCGCGACAAAAATGAGTTTGACACCCCCTGACTTAAAATAATACAACTCACAAGCACACACGTATGAATTGTAAGGATTAGCATGTTACACTCATTCCCACATTTTAATTTGATTTTTTGCGCGGTACTTAGATTTAAAGAAGTCTTGTTTGGGCTCTATCCTGAATCTGATCAGGCTTTTTGTTTCTTTTGGCGTCTCTGTGGAGAAAAAAACAACGTGTTCGATAGTCCTTGCTTATTACATTATGTAACATTATTTTGGCCTTCCAGTTGAATTGACTGGGAGGTCATTTTATTTCACACACCCTACACTCACGGTTTGATAATGACGTGCCTGCCATCAATCAACCAGAAATTTGAAATAAGCATAAATGTTTCAAAACACATGCATTCAACATGTAACATAAACACACATTGAGAGCAAAAATGAAGGTATTACTGCAAAAAGTAAAATTTGCAAGTCGTGATGAATTATGGAAACCATCATGATGCTAGTGAGTACTAAAAGTATTGGACCCTTCTCAAATTTGTATATTTTTGCAGTTTCCCCACTGGCAGCCGCAGCCGATGTCGTCGCTATGAGCGTCGTGGTGATGAGGAGGTCGGTGACCCTTGACCCGGACTTGGTAGCCTCGGGGGCGGGTCCGATGGCTTTGTAGATAGATGCAGTGGCATTCCCAGATGCATGGGTGTTACCCTCAGGGGTGGCTGCAGGTGGAAAGGAGGTGGAGGCATGAACCTCGGGCGCCCTTCCATCATAGGTGGGCCTGCAAACAGTGGCAGGCAGGGGTGCATCAGAGGTGGTAAATCCGCTGCTGTTTCTCGGTGCGTGAGCATCGGAGGTCGAGGAGGGAAGGTCCGTTCCCTTGCATCCGCGGGGTCGAACGTTGAACGACAGGCTGGGTGGTGAATCAACAGGAGAGGCAGGGGACCCTCACGCTGGGACCTCCACGGCTGGACCAGGGGCGCATGTAGTATTATTCTCGGGGTCGATGGCTGCGGCTCCTTGGCAGGTGCTCCCGCTGAGAGCGGGTTCCATATCTTTTGAGAGTCCTCCATTTGGCTCTAGGTGGAGGAAGACAAAGATCACCTAGCACATATATATATATTTTGTACACATACTGTCTTATGCCAAACAGGAAAAGTGGGCAGTAGGTTTTGAGGGCTAAATCAGCAATTGCTTTGTTTTCATTAGTGACTCACTTTTTGTGTCGAGAACAATACTGTATATTGGCCCCAAACCAGTCGGTCATGGAATACAAATGAGTTGTAGTGAGCAAGCATGCAGCTCCGTCATCATTCTCTATCCAATAATTGTATTGCATCGGGATGCGGTGTGTCTGTATTGTCAGGCCTTTATATATCTGATAACTTTGACGAGCCCGATGCAACCGGTTAGTTGCAACCCAAAAGACATGTACATGTAAAGGAAGTGATACCATAGGATATTCAGGGGAGTTGACTGAAACCCGCCCCCCTGGTAGGTATGTGGCTGATATGTCCAAGGAAGTGGGTCCAAATGGTAGTTCATTTAACGCTAACTGTAGTGTTTCGTTTTGCATTCTTTTATTTTTTCATTTTTTGGTTTTTCTTCTCGCTCGTCTAGGCCTATACCGACACTTGGCTGTTGGATTTCGGTCATTCATTAGGCGTTGCTACATCCACCTTTTCATACAGCTGACTCTCATCCAATTCGTACAGGCGGGTGGGTCGTCTTGTTGACAATATTACCGTATTTTCACGACCATAAGGACGCACTTAAAAGTCTTACATTTTCTCCAAAATGGATGGGCGCCTTATGTGTGCACCGAGTTCCAAAATCTGTAAATGTTGTTGTGTGACTTTAATGAGCGCTCTGCTGGACTGACTGGGAGCATTTCCTGCCGACACGCTGCTTATATCGAGGAAGGCGGATGTGACTGAGAACAGCATGCGGACGTCAAGGGGGAAGGGTTCGCGTCAAGGAGGACACTAAAGACACGCCCCCAGTACGTATATAGTTCCGGTATGTGCATCGGTTTGGCTAAGGACCCCCGAAAATGGCACCTACAAAGAGACATGTTTACGAAGCACAGTTTAAACTGCAAGCTATTATTAGTTACGCGGCAATCGAGCAGCCGCGAGAGAATTCAAGATCAACGAATCCATGGTTCGCAAGTGGAGGAAGCAGGAAAACGAGCTTCGCCAAGTCAAGAAGACGAAGCTGAGTTCCCGCGGAAACAAGGCGAGGTGGCCCGAGTTGGAAGATCGACTCGAGCAAAGAACAGCCCGGAGAAGCGTCTCTACAGTCACCATTCGACTGAGGGCAATAACGCAGAAGAAATGAAAATCGAACGTTTTCAAGGAGGTCCGTCTTGGTTTTATGAAACTGCGCCATTTATCCATCCGGGCAGGGAGTCTTTTGTTTTGTAGTGAGACTGGGGCCTCTTGCCCTGTAATTACAATCACCTGTCCGGTTATCATGACAGGTTCACACATTCCAGTCCAATTTAGTGCCAAATATGTTAGTATTTGATTATTACCTTCACATAACCCAAAAATGTCAGCTAAAGGTACACTTACAGACATCGTAGGAAGAAAAATGGTGTTTAATCAGAGTCAGCATTCCCCCGTCTGTCACTATATAGGCACATTGAATGGAAGATTCAGCTGTGGTATTGGTTACGACTACTGTCCTTTTTCTTTCGTCTCCAATGACGTCATATTCTGTAAATTGGACTCGTGGGTCTGCAAGTAAAGGGTTCCTTTTGTTCCAGGCCCAGCCTGGCTCTACCAATGGAGATCCTTTGGCCACACACATAGGGTGTATAGCTTGTCTGTCTGTCCCTGTTGAGTGGGGGTACAGTCACGCTCCATTTTCGGGAAGCTTGTATCTTTTGCTCCTGTTGAATCTGCTTCCGCTGGGTCGGGACCTGGAGTGTCTGCTCCAGCTGTGCCAGGCGTTGGAGCACCTGCTCCTGTTCCCTCTGCAGAGATGCTTGGAGGTTCATGGCCCGTTTCTCCTATGGGGATGGCAGGAGCTTCAGCTCCTCCCTGAGGAGTCTTTAGGGGAATCTTTTCCAACACTTCTCCCGTCTTGTTTCCCTTCTACGGCTTCATCTGAGTCACTTAGAGTCAGAGGGCTACCTGGACTAAACTGCGGGCCTAAGGAACCTCTGCTTGGTGAACTGTTTCTCACGTTCCTCTCCTCTCTTATCCTCTGGGATTTGCGCCTTGGCGGGACCTCACGCGTGGCGTTGCTAGTTCTTGGTTGACTGGTACTTCGAGACTTGGCTCTTCCCTGCGGGGTGGCGTCACCGCCCCTGGCCGCGTCTAATGCATGGCTGCAGTGGTTGAGGTGGAACCAAACAGCTTTACCTTTTACTTTAAGTAAATACCTCCCCCCGGCGCAATGGTCCGAACCGTGCGCATCAACAACAGGAATCCTGACAAGCGCTGTCACAATACTCCAAAACTAGAATGGGATTAATAGTTTGCCTGGAGGCGGCACATTTGGCGGCTTCATCAGCAACGTTGTTGCCACGAGCAACAAAAGAGTCCGTTTTCTGATGTCCTGGGCATTGAATGAAAAGCAAAAGCCGAGGGCAACTTGACAGCAACAAGTAACGAGCCCACGGCTTCCCCATGTACTACTGGGGTGCCGTCTGCCCTTTGTTGCCATATTTTGACCATGGATGTGACACACACTATAAGCATGAGCAGAGTCGGTATAGACATTCAATCTCTTGCCAACAGCCAATGCAATTATCTCAGCTAGCTGTGCTGAGCAAGGCTGAGGAATCTTTTCTGCTTGTACCTGAGGGTAAGTAGTATCATCCTTGAATTGCACCACAGCATATCCTGCATGATTTCCAGCTACAGTACGTCCCTGAAACAGGTGTCATCCCAAAAATATTTAAGGAGTGCAATAATTGGCTGCTTGTGTTGGTCATCTCTCAGTTTTAAAAAGATCGCTGTAGAGAGGATGCAAACCTGAGGCAAAACCATTCACGTAGCGGGATTAACTATATCGAAGCGCTGAATAGTTAATTCAGGTGCTGATAGGATTACCTCATAGCCTGTTTGAGTTAACACAAACCGCGGGCTTGTTAGTAGGGCATGAAGTTGGTGAGACCTGTACAGGATTACTGGCTTCCCCATTGCGACTGAAGAAGCTTTCTGAAATGCGTACACGGCAGCGGCTAGGCCCTGGTAGCAGGGTTAGGGTTAGTCCTGCATCGACATTGTCAAGCTTGGTGCGATAATAAGCCAGAGGTTACTTCCCTATTGGTGTATCCTGCATCAACACCGCACAAGCATGTCCTGATTTTTTTCTGCCACATACAACAAGAAAGGTTTCGACTAGTCCGGGTTGCCAAGCACTGGGGCTGTTGTAGGTCTCCTTTGAGAGCTAAAAGACTTTGTTTAGCATAGGCGTCCGACTGGAGAGGGTGGCTGAAGTGTCAGCTTGTCACGGCACGCGATGGGGCGACCTCGATCGCATAATCGCAAATCCAGGCCCTGCTAAATCCACCCATCCCCAGAAAGGTCAGCGTCTGGCTTCCAGACTGCAGTTGCGATATATTAGCAATTCCTTCTCGATGAGAGGATGCTATTTGACGCTTACGAGCACAGAGTCAATTTAGAGTCACCGATCAACCTACCGTGCATGTTTTTTGGGATGTGGGAGGAAACTGGAGTACCCAGAGAAAATATAAAATAAAAAAAAAATACATATATATATATAATACATATATAATTCATCGCAATATGCAAATTGGCCGACTGGTTAGCACATCTGCTTCACAGTTCTGAGGATCCGGAGTCAAATCCGACCTCGCCTGTGTGGAGTTTGCATGTTCTTCCCTTTGCCTGCATGGGTTTTCTCCGTGTACTCCCACATTCCAAAAACACGCATTGCAGGTTGATTGAAGACTCTAAATTGCCCGTGAGCGCAAATGTTTGTTTGTTTATGTGCCCTGTGATTGGCTGGCGACCAGTTCAGGGTGTACCCCGCCTATCGCCCAAAGATAGCTGGGATAGGCTCCAGCACGTCAGTGAGGATAAGCGGTTCGGAAAATGGATGGATGGACAGTAAAAAAGACGTTAATCTTTGTTATTAATGTGTGTTTATGTTACCAGTAGTATGTTGAATGTATGTTATGTTATGTATTTGTGCTTATTTGACATTTATGGTTGATTCGTGGCACTATGTCATTATCAAACGGTGAGTGTAGGGTGTGTGTAATGAAGCGACCTCCCATTCAATTCAGCCATTGCTTGATAATAGGAAATGATTCTTTCCTCTGATGTGAACACATTCAGCGCTCAATATTTGACATATTATGCATTTTATTTCATTTTAGTTATACATTTGATGTACTTTTCGCTGTCTGGTCCCAGGTGGGAGGAATGGCTATGGTGCCAAACTTTGCAATATTTTCAGTACCAAATTCTCTGTGGAAACTGCCTGCAAGGAGTACAGACACAGCTTCAAACAGGTGGGAAATTATCCCGCAAATACAAAAACGGTGATTTCAATGTTTCTGGATATTCAGCAAAACGTCTTATGTATAAGTGTTGTCTACATTGTTTCCATGTGCTGCACCCAGACTTGGCAGAACAACATGAGCAAGTCTTCAGAGCCCAAGATCAAGTTCTTCGATGGAGATGATTTCACCTGTGTGACTTTCCAGCCAGACCTGTCGAAGTTTAAGATGGAGAAACTGGATAAGGATACAGTTGCTCTTCTAACACGCAGAGCATATGATGTGGCCGGCTCTTGCAAAGGTGTCAAAGTCACGCTGAACGGGAAGAAATTACCTGTAAGTCATATTCAAATTGACCTGCACTTTCTATTTCTATTTCCTCTTCCTTTTTCCAGTTTATAGAAGCTGCGGATGTGTAGGTTACTCATGAACAAGTTCTAAATGTACCTGTCTTCACTCTTGCAAGGTTAATGGCTTCCGCAGCTATGTGGATCTGTATGTGAAAGACAAACTGGATGAGACTGGCGTAGCCCTGAAGGTGCTGCATGAGACCGTCAATGAACGATGGGAAGTGTGCCTCGCAATGAGCGAGAAAGGATTCCAACAAATCAGCTTTGTCAACAGCATCGCCACCACCAAGGTGTGTATAGCAATACTGTATTAGCATCGAAAACCGACGATGCAAACATACAACCCTCAACAAAGATTCACCAACGTAGCTGAGAAAAATCTACAACAAAAGATCTAATGCTTTGTAATTTAGCAGTCTTCCATAGCTAAAGTCAAAATTCAATTTTTGTCCTCATGAAACACATTGAAAAGCAAAACTGCGAATCACAGATTGCTCGCTGTGCTTGACGAATGCATGGGCGTGACGTGGCGACGACGTCATCGCCGAGAAGGTGGAAGTGAAGTGAAGGTTGCTTGCTGGCGCGGGAATGGCAAAGCCGGAATGATCAGAAAATTGCAAGAGCAAAAGACCGGAAATGTGACGTCACGTATGGTTGTAACTCGGCTTTACACGATCAGGATTTTTGGGGCCGATCACCGGTCAGCAAGTTTACAAAAAAAACGATAACCGATCACAAGATGGAGCGATGTGTCTATTTACATGACTTGTTCATTTGTTGTATATACTTGTGTACTGCATACTGTAGCCATCCATTTTCTGTGCAGCTTATCCTCACAAGGGTTGCGGGCGTGCTGGAGCCGTCCGTCCCAGCTCAAATTCTTCTCGAGCTATTTTAGACAAAAGTTAAAACGCCGATGACCCCTAGGGGCCATTCAAGGATTGGCCACTGACGTAAGTTTAGGTCAAATCAACATGACAGAAATAACTAACTTACTGTAATTAAATTACTTCATTGCAATTAAATTACTTTAATAAAATACTCTTAATGACATGCTTACTCTAACTTTCTCACTGCCGGCTATATGCACGGGTGTTGTCCAGAGTTTGAGTCCGTTTGACACTCCCCCGCATGTTCCTTCCTCCTCGTGTACATTCCTCACGTGCTCGATCAAATTTGTGTTGGAGCATTTAGATGATCGAGATAGCATTTGTTAAATTAAATTAGTTGTGCACAGACTGCAAATAACTTACGTGTTGTTTGTCTGAGACACCGCAAAATAGTCCCACACCGACGACGTGTTTTTTCACCCACAAGATTGAAAAAACCTTATTGGGCATCAGATAGTTACAGTACTGCGCAGCAAGACACGTGACAAGGCTAAAAATAAACTAGCGTTTGGATTCATACGCGACGAAGACGCGGAGTTAGATGTCTTGTGCGGACATCGATCGGATCGGCCACTTATGACATGAAAGCCGATCAGCATAAAATGCTAATTATCGGCTGATACCGATAACGCCGATCAGATCAATGTAAAGCCTAGTTGTAACACGAACCTTTCTCTCCGCCGAAGACGCCGATTATGACGGCTGAACCCCGGCTGAGCGCACTATATGTCGGGATATGCGCCCATATTACTCTACAGTGCAAAATGGTTGTTTTTTAGTTTTTTTTGTGGCCTAAAATTCCCAGTACAGTACAGAATTATTGTAAATAAATATAAAAAAGCTTCAAAATGATTGAAGGTTTTACATTTTATCCAAACTTACCATGCCGGTGTGCTTGGTCATGGTGACATTGTGGATGTTCAGTACTCATTTTAGATGACTTGCTTTCATGAGCCGCGAGGAATTAGTGTGCTTCCTAGTTCCAAACGGCTTGACGGGGGGAAAAAAAACTACCAAAAATAGCATGTTCCAGATTCCAAAGACTTGTTTTGTATTCGTCAGAGCCATGGCGCACTCTCTACAATAGACCAGTGATTCCCAACCAGTGTGCCGTGACACATTAGTGCGCCATGAGCGATCTTCAGGGGTGCCGTGGGAAATTTTAAAAATGTTTATTCAACTGCTCAAAAAATAATATATCTTTGTTCCTCTATTTATGCCAGTGAGGCATAGTGACAGACAGAACCAATGAATGGTCTTCTATTAGATGGCAGGAAGTAAATGCAGTCATTAATGTTTCCACTTTTGGTTTGTTGGTGTGCCGTGAGATTTTCCATTTGTAAAATATGTGCCTTCCCTCCATAAAGGTTGGAAAACACTGCAATAGACAATCGATAGAGCCATCATCACATGGCCGCCACATCAATGCCCCACATTCAACATGGCCGCCACGTAGGCACAGGACGATCGTCTTTTGGAATTGATTCTGGTCATATTGTATACTGTGTCTGTGACCCTGAACTCCATCAGTCCCATATTCTGCCTGCATTGGACCACAGCACCAGTAAACAACAGTGGCCAATTGTGGAACTAACAGACTTTGTCAACGGCATTTTAAGTGACGAATCGAAACTATTTTTGGACACATTGTTAAGTCACGACGGCCCGTTGTCATCCGATATCCGTTATATCGGGCTCGGTTTTATCGAGGTACCACTGTGTGCGTGTGTATATACAGACCCTTTAAAAAAAAAATTGGAATATCATGGAAAAGTTGATTTATTTCCATCATTCCATTCAGAAAGTATTATCGATTCAGGGCCCACAATTGAAACAATTTCCAGTATTTATTTGTTTATTTTTACATAATTTGGGCTTGCAGCTCATAAAACCCAGGAAAAAAAGAATTCAAAACATTTGAATACTGGGAAGAAATCACCATTTACTTCTCAGTTTTTGGAGAAAAAAATAAAGAAATGAGTCACATTAAATCAATCAAAATATGATACTTTCAAAACGACGCCTGTGGCATTGCCTGGGAGTTAGGGAAGCCCAGATTTGTTCCTGTCAGTTCTTTGTTTTTGGGACTGGTGCCCCTCATTTTCCTCTTTTTCCGCTGGCTAGTTTTCAGCTATTCTGGTTCCAATTCCGGTTCCTTATTTCGATTCCGGTTCCAAATGATTCCTGATTGTGATTGTTTTCGGGGGGCTGGGTGAAAAAAGTTTGCATAAGGGGTGTCCAAATTATGGCGGCTTCATTCTTTTTCTTAGCAGCCCACAGCATAGACCAAAATTAACATTTGACTCGAGGTTCTTTATAACCTTTCTCACTATCAAATGTATGAACTAAAAGGCAATGTGTGTGGCACTAACCCAATTGACTTAATATCCATTCATTCATGTTTCAGCTAAAACTTAAATATAGCATTGTTAAAATCCTTATTTGGGACTGTTTTATCACGTCAAATGGTTTATATGTGCAAACGTTGATTCCTTTCCTTACCCACCGATGAGACGCAAGGTTAGTGTTTGTGAGACTGTGAGACGTTTATGCGGATTTCATTGTGATGTAAAGTTGCTACGGTGACGTTTTAGCTCAATGTCGAACTTATTTTTCGGTCATCGGCTCTTACCTTGGTTTGAAGAATGTTGGCACAGACATTTTATTGTTTCACTCACCCAATTGACTGAGAGTTGACTTCACTGAAGCTTCGCGCGTAGTAGGCCGAAACTCGGAGTGAGTCCGACGCTACACATCGTGAAAGCCTCCTTTGCACAATATAATCTTATTGCAAATGTTGCACTGAGACGACTGGTCATTCATTTTAACAAAGTTAAGACGCACTTTTGTTCGACGCCGCCGTTGGGCACAAGCACGTCGTGCGCGTTCTCCTTCGTTGGTTTTTGTCCCTTCTTCGTCGGTTTGCGCCATTTCTTCTCGTCCGGAGGACTTGGCATCAAAAGTGGGAACCGAAATGTTCAAATTTTAACCATTACGGGAGAACCGGAACGTTAGCCCCGGTTCCAGTCGGTTCTCGAGTCTCGATGCCCAACCCTAACTATTATGGCATGGGCATCAACCCAGGTTTTGGTGCTTCTGGCAGTATGGGCAGGGGCCAGGTCCTGCTGGAAGATGAAATCTGCATCTCCAGACAGAGCCTCAGCAGAAGGACTCATGAAGTCCTCTAAAACATTCTGGTGGACTGTTGCTGTGACATTGGATTTGAGAAACCAGAGTATACCAACACCTTACTATGGAAACAAATAAACGTTTCCATTATATTACAATTTTGAGAAAAAAGGGTCTGTCGTGCAGAGGGAGGATGGCGAGACCAATGTAAAGAAGCTTGATAAGGATAACGGGATCAAGAATCTGTGCAATTGGCGCTGGCTGGAATTAAGTCGGAAATAAATACCTTCACGAAAAGTTCAACCTGGGAAGGCATGCTGAATCTTGTGGCATCCGAATGTGAAGTATGGATCCGGAGCAGCCGTGGCCCAATGGTTAAGATCATCACCTGCCACCGTGGGGACCTAGGTTCATCCCCCGGACTCACGGCTGTGGTGTCCTCGAGCAAGACACTGAGCAAGATACGCCGACATGCTCCCCGGGTGCTTCAGCTGCCCCCTGCTCCAGTGTGTTCCACTAACGTGTATGTGTTCACTGTGATGGTTAAATGCAGAGAACACATTTCGTGACAATCAAAGGTGATTCTTCTTCTTCTGGAGGGAGAACGCGCTTGGTCGATCACGTCAACGGAAAGAAGCACGCACATCTGGTTAAAACGAAGCAGTCCAATTATATTTCACAGCCCTGATAAAAACAATACACAACGTTTCTCTTACTGACTCAAAGGAATCGTGAAAGCCCATTGCGCTCTGTCCGGCCAGGTTAACAACAGTGTGCACGAAGTACACACTACACTACAGGTCTGACAGCAGTGTTAAAAGGCATGTTATGCAATGTGCGCAATAGTCGTTAATTGCAATAAAGTATCGTTGGCACACAGTCGCTGTACTCACATTATTGGACACAACATTGGGGACGAAGGTGGACTTTCACTGACTTTGTGCCGCTCGCTTCCCTCTTTCCTCTCCCTCCCCGGTGAGCAGATTAGACTAGCCGAGGCTAACGATGCACGGCTAACTGCTACGTTAATCCACAACTTGGCCAGCAGAACCGTCACTCAGGTCTGAAAATGAACACAAGCATGAAGGTCATGTTCAATCGTTACTGTCCACAAAAAGATATCAAAATGGAGGACTATGTCCTAGACGCTGTCCACAACTACATGGATTTAGGCCAATTTGTAACAATGGATGGAAATACAAGCACTGAAGTTGGCTTATCGACGGCTTAGTGTTATATTCAAGAACAATCTTCCCATTTGCTTGAGAAGAAAAGTTCTCGATCAATGTATTTTAGCAGTCCTCACTTACGGTAGTGAAACTTGGACTACAAATGCCAAAGTTATACAAAGACCAAAGGAACATAGAACGCCAAATGTTGGAAATAAGCATTCGCGACAAGAAAAGATGCAGTTGGATAAGACGGCAGACGCGTGTCCACCCCAGTCTGCCAATCCAGAGGTACTGTCCCCGATGTCCACGCGATGTTGCAGAGACGTGTGTCAACCCTGGACAGCCCCACAACATCCGGAGCCTCCGAGGCCTCTCCACCGAGGAGTTTTTTTTAACTACCTCAACCCCAGAGATAGGAGAGCCCCCCTCAGAGAACCCAGACTCTGCTTCCTCATGAGAAGGCGTGTCGGTGGAATTGAGGAAGTCTTCGAAGTATTCTCCCCACTGACTCACAACGTCCCGAGTCGAGGTCACTATACACAGTGTTGATGGTGCACTGCTTCCCCCTCCTGAGACGCCGGATGGTGGACCAGAATGTCCTCAAACTTAATACCTAACTGTAACGTTTACATACAATTTTGCATTCAAGCTGCCACTCACTTTTTGTCCTCCTGAACTTTTATGCCTCCTACCCCTTTATTATTTTGCAGATTGAAGGTTTTTGTAACTCTCAAGTGTTTTGTTCCAGGGAGGTAGACACGTTGACTACGTGGTGGATCAGATCGTGTCCAAACTTATTGAAGTGGTGAAGAAAAAAAACAAGGCAGGGGTGTCTGTCAAACCTTTTCAGGTGGAGTAATGCATGATTTGAACATAAGCATTTGAAAATTCGATTTCTCTCTCATGTTACTAACATGGAAAGGACATATCTTCGTCTCATTAACACTGCAGGTTAAGAACCACATTTGGGTTTTTGTGAATGCACTGATTGAGAATCCAAGCTTTGACTCCCAGACAAAAGAGAACATGACCCTACAGACAAAAAGCTTCGGTTCCAAATGCCTTCTGTCGGACAAGTTTATCAAGGCTGTAAGTGCAGTTATGAATTGCTTTCAGCTTCCTATGTAATTGCAGGTGCAAAAAAACCAAAAACCCAAAACACCGTTGAGTTGATATTGTGTCTTTGTCATCCGCAGGCAACAAATTGTGGGATTGTTGAGAGTATACTCAACTGGGTGAAGTTTAAAGCACAGACGCAGTTGAATAAAAAGTGCTCATCTGTGAAGCACAGCAAGATAAAGGGCATCCCCAAGTTAGATGATGCCAATGATGCTGGTGTGTTTTCACTGCAGAATTATTTCATGTGGTGGAATTGTTCCTTTTATAGGTGGAGCTTGCAGTTTTCAAACTATTAGGAAGATTTGAATGCAGCCTCATTCCACCTCGAGCCTTGTATAAAGAGAGTATGGCCAGCTGGGGTTGAGACTGTTTGCTTTGTGGTTGGTCAAAAGCCCCTCATGTGACCACAGGGCGCTTTGG
The DNA here is from genome assembly GCF_024500385.1 of Phyllopteryx taeniolatus. Lineage (NCBI taxonomy): Eukaryota > Metazoa > Chordata > Actinopteri > Syngnathiformes > Syngnathidae > Phyllopteryx > Phyllopteryx taeniolatus. The sequence continues at coordinate 16,626,525 of NC_084522.1, forward strand.
AACCAACAACTGCGTGTCTCATTAGAAAGCAGTACACGATCGCTTGGTGAGCACGCACATGACGGGATGACGGGTGGGCCGGAAACCCAACAACTGCATTTTGTACCAGGTAAGATTTAGCAAGTTGGAGGTGACAAGACAAGGTGACAGGGGCGGCAAATTGGTGCATGTTTAGTTCAAAATTCTAGATCACGCCTATTTTGTAATTACTTTTTAAAATTGAACGTCAAGTGGTTCAAGTCCAATGAATAAACACGCCGTTATGGGAACTTCGACAACAGAGTTGGGGAAGAACTTTGAAGAATATTTGATATTCATTTTAGAGCTAATGCGCTGTTCAGCTGTTATATCCGCCCAAGATGGCTACTTTAGTCAGTCAGGGGGCTAATGAGAGTGCTTTTTTTTGTTTGTAGGTTGAGTCACTTGAATAGTTTAGTTGTTATGTGCTTTCATTAAGAGTAAAATGAGAAAGCGTACTTAGTCATTTTCAATTTGGAAAAAAAGCTGGAAAAATGTATTTGTTCCAAAACCCTTGACCAGTAGTGTACGATCTGTGAATAAGAGGGAATGTCAAAGGTTTGCTAGGAAACAAAAGAAAACGCACGACGAGGTGATAAGAATGGAATGTAAATGACAGCACATCTCGTAAAATTCCACTAACTCGCTCAGTAATTCATTCCTTATATGCAAAATAGAAACACAAATTTCACTCAACCCATTGACTCTTTAGAAAAAAGGCCCATCTTTTCATAAAAGTACACATATTGCAAATTCTTTTAATCTAAAGTATTGTACAAATAGTTTTTACTATTCTCGATGTACAAATACAATTTGACATTGTTTCAGATCCGGGGTGGGAAAACTACGGCCCGCGGGCCACATCAGGCCCATTGATCATTTCAATCCAGCCTGCCCAGAATTGCCCAAATCATATCAAAATAATGACTACATCCATTTGACCTTGTCTTGTAATGCCAAGTGGTTCCACCAGGGAGCGCACTAGGTACAGTGATACATTGACTTGACTTTAGCTGTTGTGTTTTTACTCTGCTACTGCTCTGAACCCTTCTTCAACCACGAGTGGGCCAAAGAAAAGAAAAGTCGACAGTGAGTGCAAAGTGTTTCATATAGAATGGACTACTAAATACATTTTCACTGAAGTCCAGTCAGGCTGTATGTCTAATTTGTTAGGAAACAGCGCCACGGGAGCTGCAGATGGAACTGATTGATCTCCAATGTGATACTGTCTTAAAAGAGAAGTTCAACTCTCAAACTGGATGAGTTTTATGCTTCATTAAGCGCAGACAGATTTCCAAAAATACTGGCAAAAAAAAGGCGATCAACAAAACAACACTCTTCCCATTCAAAGTAAATCTTCAGTACTAACACTGCAATTAATTTTTTATATGTAAGCATCTGGTCCTGGATTGGCCCGCCTGTCAAATATTAAAAGTCAATGTGGCCCCTGAGCCAACACGTTTGCCCACCCCTGTTCAATCCCTTATCCCTTCGGATTATGGGAAAGAATTATGCAGTAGCATGATACAAAGACATTTCTTTTCTATTACTTTTCATAATTTTGTTGTTGTTGTACATGAGTATTTGACGAGTTGTTTGTTTACGTAAGTGTATTTTTTCAAATTCAATTTTTTGTCATTTTGTGTGCAGACAGGAATGGTCCTCCCAACGTCATCAATCATTACCCTTCAATCTGAGCTTCTCACCACAGTGTCATGTGGATATCTTAACATCAAGGTTCACCCAAGACTGCCTGGAAAACCTCTTTGGATGTATCCGAATGAAGAATCCTGTCCCGGCAGCTCTTGATTTGAGACGGGCACTGAAGATTTGAGAAATGCCCCTCAAAAAGCAGGTACCAGGAGGAAGACCGCACTTTCCTTGCTGAATTTCTTCATCAGGATCCCATGTTCAGAGAGTCATCACAGCATTTCACCTGTTAGTCCCGTCATTGATGAGGATGCAGAGAACAACAGCCTACACAATGTCATAGTCGAGAAAATGAAGAATGTGTGTTCAAACTGTATCGGATGGTTGCAGGATCTACTGTTCGGAGGACTGCATGAAGCTGTTTGACAGGGCTCAGTTCCTCTCCAGGTCATCTCAAATGAAGTTGGGAAGCGAAAAATGCGTTACGAGCAAGCAGAAGCTCTCACGAAGGACATTAGCCTGCCTTGCTGTCACGGAATTAGGAACATTCTCCTTGCAAAATTCCTCACAGCAAGATTGCACTTGAGGTGAAGAAGCAAGCAAAGATACGCAAAGGACAAACTCACACAATCCAAGTCAACCGCTGAACTTGGCAGCAAGAGCATGTAAAAAAAAAATAAAATAAAAATAAATTGTATGTATTTTTGAAAACATGTCATAAATTGTTGTGAAGCAATACTTTTTTTTCGGGTGTTTGTGAGGGTTTGCTGTAAATGGTTGGAGAAAATGCATATTCTAAAATGTTCAAAACATCCCCAAAACATGCATGCTCTGTTGATTGAAGACTCTAAATTGCCCGTAGGTGCGAATGTGAGTGCGACTGGTCGTTTGTTTCCTGCGATTGGCTGGCGACCGGTTCAGCGTGTAGCCCACCTCTCGCAAAGAGTTAGCTGCGATAGGCTCTGGCAAAATAAGCGGTACGGAAATTGGAAGGCGGGATCACACCGCAAAATTCTTGTACACATGTGGCGCTTATCACTTAATAAAAAGTCTGTACGCTTGGACACCCGTCCAATGAAGACATTATTCTCAAATTTGTACACAAGGGGAAGCTATTTCAACCCAACATGGCACCTGTCGCTGAGTTGGCCATACTCTCTTCATATAGGAATCTGACTTCACGAACAACTTAACAACTAATCATAGTAAGCGCTAGTTCAGCAATGCATACATTGACAAGTCTTGTCTTTTTCCTACCCATGTTCAAGGGGGCAAACACTCCTCAGAGTGCACGCTCATCCTCACTGAGGGCGATTCAGCAAAATCTCTTGCTGTGTCTGGACTCGGAGTGATCGGGCGCGATCGCTATGGTGTGTTTCCGCTGAGAGGAAAGATCCTAAATGTACGCGAAGCAACCCACAAACAGGTATGCATTGGATTGAATCGAATTCACCTTCGATTCCTGTATGTTTGTACATGGAAAATGTGTGGAAGATAGCACTTAGTCCTGATGAGTGGAAAAAAGTGGAAACGTCGGAAGTGGAATTGCAAAACACTCCGATGGACATAAAATGAAAACAATTTCCCCCATTCCAAACAACTTCATGAGTTTACTACAGTGGACCCCCGCATATTCGCAAATTCACCTATTCACAGACTTGGTTTTATTTTAAGCTATCACCCATTATTTTCGGAAACCCCTGCTTTAAAACAAACATTTTTTTTTACCCAATTTCCTGCTTATTCGTTTGTAATCATAGGAGCGCGTCAATTGGAGATTTTCGTTTCGCCCCTTTTCCCCACAAATAGCGGGGGTCCACTGTATATACAAAATTCGAGAAAAAGTGGCACCGATATTGCATTTGTTATTTTCATGGACTAATGTGATGAGTCTGTTTTCATCATTTGCTCTTGCTTAATAAACATTTTGCATTTACAACGTATTGTTTGCCGCTGCTTTACCAACAGATCATGGAAAACGCTGAAATCAATAACATCATCAAAATTGTTGGGCTCCAATACAAGAAGAGTTATGAAGACCCGGAGTCCCTGAGGAGTCTGCGCTATGGCAAGATCATGATCATGACAGATCAGGTGGCCTACCGAATGGATGCGCTCTCTGCTGGTTCCGTTTCTAGTCTTCCATTCGCTTATATAGTTGGAGTTTTCCTGTTTCTTTTCTATCTTAGGATCAAGATGGCTCCCATATAAAAGGTCTGCTCATCAACTTCTTTCATCACAACTGGCCGTCCTTGTTGAAACACACATTCCTGGAGGAATTCATCACACCCATTGTCAAAGTAAGGCACATACTGGTAATATGTTCCATTGTTGTCTTAGGGACGCTGGAGAACTATGTAATTATATTCTACATTGGTACACGCTAATATTACAACGCTACTGTAGGACACTGTATTGAATAGATATTCGTATTCAGGACAAAGTAAGACCAAATCCCACACAAATGTTAAAATCACAGGCCGAAAGTCACAGGTAAACCAGGGGACTAAAATAATCATCCAACAAAATCAGTACAGTATAGAAACTTGACTCGAGACTTGACATTTCGAGACACTTTTCCTAGGACGTTAAGGGAAGACATTTTGGAGCTATTCAGTTGGACAAGTATCCTTTTTTTTTTTTTTTTTTTTTTTTCATACCACTTGTATGATCTGGCGGAGATGGGAGTAAGTATCGTATGTCTGTAAGTCTCAAGTCACTGCGGGGGAAAAAAATCAAGCCAATCAAGTCGAGTCGCCACTAAATTTCAAGCAAGTCATTTCTTGGAAGTCATACAATCTTGCTCCAGTCACAACATATATTGTGATCCTATTTAGTAGACCCACAAACCATCTGGCACCTTCTCGTCATGCCTGCAAACGTCACCGCACCTTTTGGAATGTTTTCTTTATTTTGGCGGTCTGGTTACTCTATCCGCCGCAAGGGCTACCGGAAGTGACGTTGCAATTGCCAAACACAGCGCGCTGCGCTCGATACGCAATGGCGAGCAACGTGTTGGAATACGTGGAGGAGGATTTCAGCATACAGGAGCGCCCAACTGAACTTGGCATCGTCAAAGCGTAACACGTTTGAGCCGATCGGACAGTGACGACGACGAGCAGCCAAGTCGAAAGCTGTACAACAGAAAAAGAAAGTATTATATGAGCGTGAGAGGCAGCTGTGGCGAAGAATGTTTCCTGAAGTCCACGATCATCTCTACAGCCTTGAGCGTGTTCAGCTCCAGATTGTGTGTCGGCCCCTCCGCTTCCTGTCGATATGCAGACTCGTCACCGTCTTTGATGAGGTTGATGACTGCGGTGTCGTCTGCCAACTTCAGAAGTTTGAGGTGCAGTCGTTCGTGTGGAGAGAGAAGAGCAGCGGAGAGAGGACACAACCTTGGGGCGCCCCAGCGCCTCGTTGTGTCGGTACATCCATCTCGCTTAACTCCTAAACGCACTACTATACCAACTGAGACGTCAGTTATCTTGAAAATCGAAAGATTCTGTTTCCCTTTGACAAAAAAGCTCTATTTTGCGATAATAAAATGGTCTATTGTTCCGTTTGCTGACGACTGGGTTGTATTTTCTCCAGGTCAGCAAGAACAAGCAAGAGCTGGCCTTTTACAGCATTCCAGAGTTTGGCGAGTGGAAGAAACAGACAGAAAACTATAAAACCTGGCATGTAAAGTACTACAAAGGTTTGTCATGGTTAAATTGATGGATTGATGATTATTATTTCCTTGGAAACATCATAAATGTATTTTCTAGGTTTGGGTACAAGTACAAGCAAAGAGGCAAAAGAATATTTTGCTGAAATGGAGAGGCATCGCATCATATTTAAATACAATGGTGCTGAGGATGACGCGGCCATCACTTTGGTGAGTTCAAGCTTTTCCCTTTTCTCGAGTAACTGGATTGAAAAAAAAAAATAGCTATGAGTGGCAGTTACTGTCGATGCCACGCAAGCAGAATGTGTTCACCCTCAGGTGGATAGGAGTTAGCGGTTAGCTCTCCTAGTCACTCTGTCACTCAAAAATCAATACACAAAACAGTGAAAGGTTGCCAGCCTTTTTCAAAATTATTATTTCATTTTCTTTGCACAAAATAGTTTTACAAAGCAGTTTAGAACTGGGATCCTTATCGTTATTACATGAACATGTCCTATTTAATTATTGAGAAGAAAACAATTTAAAATTTAGCAATGAATTATTGAAATAAACAAAACATTGTTCAGAATCAGAATCAGAATCATCTTTATTTGTCAAACTAATTTTTGTTGCGGGCCACATCATATTTACGGCTTCCCTCTGAGGGCCATTATGCCTGTGAACCTATATAAATATATAATCGACTCATATTATTACAACGCCAATTCCAATGAAGTTGGGACGTTGTGTTAAACAAATAAAACCAGAATACAATGATTTGCAAATCATGTTCAACCTAGATTTCATTGAATACACTACAAAGACAAGATATTTCATGTTCAAACGGATAAACTTGATTCTTTTTTTGGAAATAATCGTTAACTTAGAATTTTATGGCTGCAACACGTTCCCAAAAAGCTGGGACAGGTGGCATCAAAGACGGAGAAAGTTGAGGAACGCTCATCAAACACCTGTTTGGAACATCCCACAGGTGAACAGGTGGGTGCCATGATTGGGTAGAAAAGGAGCTTCCCTGAATCGCTCAGTCATTCACAAGCAAAGATGGGGCGAGGTTCACCTCTTTGTGAACAAGTGCGTGAGAAAATAGTCCAACAGTATAAGGACAATGTTCCTCAACGTACAATTGCAAGGAATTGAGGGATTTCATCATCTACGGTCCATAATATCATCAAAAGGTTCCGAGAATCTGGAGAAATCACTGCATGTAAGCGCCAAGGGCGAAAACCAACATTGAATGCCCGTGACCTTCGATCCCTCAGGCGGCACTGCATCAAAAACCGACATCAATGTGTAAAGGATATCACCGCATGGGCTCAGGAACACTTCAGAAAACCAATGTCAGTAAATACAGTTCGGCGCTCCGTAAGTGCAACTTGAAACTCTACTATGCAAAGCAAAAGCCATTTATACACAACACCCAGAAACACCGCCGGCTTCTCTGGGCCCGAGCTCATCTAAGATGGACCGATGCAAAGTGAAAAAGTGTTCTGTGGTCCACATTTCAAATTGTTTTTGTAAATTGTGGACGTCGTGACCTCCGGGCCAAAGTGGAAAAGAACCATCCAGACTGTTATTGACGCAAACTTCAAAAGCCAGCATCTGTGATGGTATGGGGCTGTGTTAGTGCCAATGGCATGGGTAACTTACACATATGTGAAGGCACAATTAATGCTGAAAGGACCATACAGGTTTTGGAGAAAAATGCTGCCATCCAAGCAACGTCTTTTTGATGGACGCCCCTGCTTATTTCAGCAAGACAATGCCAAACCACGTTCTGCATGTGTTACAGCAGCGTGTCTTCATAGTAAAAGAGTGCGAGTACTAGACTGGCCTGCCTGCAGTCCAGACCCGTCTCCCATTGAAAATGTGTGGCGCATTATGAAGTGTAAAATACGACAACGGAGACCCCGGACTGTTGAACGGCTGAAGCTGTACATCAAACAAGAATGGGAAAGAATTCCACCTACAAAGCTTCAACAATTAGTGTCCTCAGTTCCCAAACGTTTATTGAATGTTGTGAAGAGAAAAGGTGATGTAACACAGCGGTAAACATGACCCTGTCCCAGCTTTTTTGGAACGTGTTGCAGCCATAAAATTCTAAGTTCATGATTATTTGCTAAAAACAATCAAGTTGATCAGTTTCAATATGAAATATCTTGTCTTTGTCGTGTATTCAATTAAATATAGGTCGAACATGATTTGCAAATTATTGTATTCTGTTTGTATTTATGTTTAACACAACGTCCCAACTTCATTGGAATTGGGGTTGTACATATATACAACATATTGATGGAGAACTAGTCAGAAGCCAGTAAAAACTTCCTCGGCCAGGCTAGAGGGGACGAACACCGGCGTGAGGCTGGCTAGCGGGGATGGCCCAATCCAGTCAGTCATGGAAAAGTAAAAAAAAAAGGATTTGCTATGTACAGTCTTTTTTTTTTCTTTCCATCAATCCATTTTCTGAGCCGCTTCTCCTCACTAGGGTGGCGGGCGTGCTAGAGCCTATCCCAGCTATCATCGGGCAGGAGGCGGGGTACACCCTGAACTGGTAGCCAGCCAATCGCAGGGCACATAGAAACAAACAACCATTCGCTCTCACATTCACACCTACGGGCAATTTAGAGTCTCCAATTCATGCATGTTTTTGGGATGTGGGAGGAAACCGGAGTGCCCGGAGAAAACCCACGCAGGCACGGGGAGAACATGCAAACTCCACACAGGCGGGGCCGGGGATTGAACCCGGATCCTCAGAACTGTGAGGCTGACGCTCACATCCACAGAGAGAAAAAAAAGGATTTTTTTGTTTTGTTTCAGGCCTTCAGTAAGAAGAAAACAGATGATAGAAAGGAATGGTTGACCAACTTCATGGAGGACAGACGGCAAAGAAGAATGCATGGTCTCCCTGAGGTAGGCCACATTCAGATGAGCTGTGTGTTGCCTTTTTATAGTTCTATTTTAACCTGTCATTCAAGACTGAGCTGTGCAAGTGAGCGACAATGAGGCAAGTCATTGACCGCGATGCCACATTCACTCATGGTGCCAAATAGTTAAAAACAGTTAACAAACAACAAAGGCAAAAAGAGGGAAAATGAACACACACCAAGTCTATTGGTACTATTATAGGATAATTACCACTAACTACCAAGAACACAGCATTCTTACAACTATTTATAAAGCTGCTCGGCATACTGGGGATTCCGCCGATACTGCAGTATAATCATAATTCATTCATTCATTTTCCGTAGCGCTTATGCTCACTACGGTCGCGGGTGTGCTGGAGCCTATCCCAGCTGACTCTGGGCGAGAGGCAGGTTACACCCTGAACTGGTTGCCAGCCAATCGCTGGGCACATACAAACAAACAACCATTTGCACTGATATTCACACCTACGGACAACTTAAGAGTCTGTTTTGGGATGTGGGAGGAAACCGGAGAACCCGGAGAAAACCCGCACAGGCATGGGGAGAACATGCAAACTCCACATAGGCGAGGCCAGATTTGAACCCAGGTCCTCAGAACTGTGAGGCAGATGTGCTAACAGTGCCGCCTATAATAATAATGATAATCATTGTTATCCATCCATTTTCTTTCGCTTATCCGAAGTCCGGTTGCGGACAGCAAATTAAGCAGGGAAGCCCAGACTTCCCACTCTTCAGCCACTTCGTCCAGCTCTTCCAGGGGGATCCCGAGGTGTTCACATGCCATCTGGGAGAAATAGTCTCTTCAGCATGTCCTGGGTTATCCCCGGGGTCTCCTCCCAGCAATGCTCGAGCCACCTCATCTGACTGCTCTCAATGCGCAGGAGTAGCAGCTCTACTCTGAGCCCCTCCCGGATGACCGAGCTTCTCACCCTATGTCTCAGGGAGAGCCCAGACGCCCTGCGGAGGAAACTCATTTCGGCCGCTTGTATCCGGGATCTTGTTCACCCACAGCTCGTGACTATAAGTGAGGGTAGGAACGGAGATAGACTGGTAAATAGAGAGCTTTGCCTTTTGGCTTAGCGCCTTCTTCACCACAAGTCCGCATCACTGCAGACGCTGCACCTATCCGCCTCAGATTTGGAGGTGCTGATTTTCATCTCAACTGCTTCACACTTGGCTGCAAACCGCTCCAGTGAGAGTTGGAGATCACGGCTTGATAAAGCCAACAGAGCCACATCATCTGCAAAAAGCAGAGATGCAATACTGAGCCCACCAAACTGGACCCCCTGTATGCCTCGGCTGCACCTAGAAATTCTGTCCATAAAAGTTATGAACACAATTGGTAACAAGGGGCAGCCTTGGCGGAGTCCAACCCTCACTGGAAACTAATCCGACTCACTGTCTGCAATGCGGACAAAACTCTGACACCGGTCGTACAGGGACCGAACAGCCTGTATCAGGGCTTCGGTACCCCACATTCAGAATCAGAATGATCTTTATTTGCAAAGTATGTCCAAAAAACACACAAGGAATTTGTCTCCGGTAGTTGGAGCTGCTCTAGTACGACAACAGACAGTCAATTGACAGAGAACACTTTGGAGACAGAAAGACATTGACAAAAAACAGTCACTGAGCAATAAGGGGTTAATAGTTATCTGAAGCACCCCCCACAGGACTCCCTGAGGGACATGGTTGAATGCCTTCACATGTAGTCTTCAACACACATGTAGACTGGACTAGACAAGACTAGTGCACTGTTCCACGGCCAGGACGATAGAGAGAGAGCTAGATAGGAGAGCCCCCCTCAGAGATCCCTGACTCTTATTCCTCAAAGAGAAGGCATGTCGGTGGAATTGAGGAGGTCTTCGTAATATTGTCCCCACCAACCCACAACGAGTTCAGCAGCTCCCCCTCCCAACTATACACAGTGTTGACGGTGCACTGCTTCACCCTCCTGAGATGCCGGATGGTGCACCATAATTTCCTGGAAACCCCAGACAACTTAGCTCCTAGGATCATTGGCACACACGTACCCCTCTACCACGATAAGGTGATGGCTCAAGGAGGGGTAATTGTTGTTATTATTATTAATGTATTTTTGTATTGTTATTGTTGTAAATCGTAAGCATAGATTGAAGATACATTTCCTCATCAAGCTTCCTCCAACTGCATATCACGGGACAAATTTTTCCGGTGAGTGAGCAAACCTGTAGCTACTGGCTAGCGAGGCTACTAATGCTAGATTGACTAATAACTAAGCGAGGTAAGAAACACGGCTAAAGTAACGGAAAGGAAACTAAAGGCTGAATTAATCGCAGTCACAGCTGATGGATGGACGTTCTTTGGCGTTGTGTACAAGCGCCACACAGCCACTCGGATGTGTGGTAGAAATACTGGAGGCGGCTGTTGAAATCAATCAGAGTGGAAAATAAGCAAGTAAAACGTCCTCACCGTTGCTAATTCTATGCTATAGAAGTGGCTATACGTGAGATGCTTCGCGCACACTTTTAACCAGAGAGTGCTACGCGTACAGTGTAGCGACTCCTGGCCAGAGTAATAGAATTATAATTTTTTGTTTTTCTACTTTTGTAATTCATTTCTGGTTTACAGCACAGACTAGATGTCTCACAGACTTTTTACACGCAAAAAAAAATTGCAATCATGTAATTAAGTGTTCTTAATAAATAGTCCAGTTTTTGCCATCATCATCATCATCTCTTCCTTTGTTTTAAAAATAGACTCGTGTTACGTATTGAATCGTGATCTTGGTGTATCGTTACAGCCCAAGTTTTTATATAAAACTGTATTTTTTTTTTTTTTTTTTTTTTTAGTTTTACGAAACAGCAGTGTTTAGGAAAGGGGGAAAACTCAAAGCTCTTTAAAATGGCTCTTTTTAACATCCATTTATGGATGGGGAATATGGGGATGTTGCTCTGTGTTTAAAAAAACCCAAAACAATTATACTTTTGCCGTTTCGATCCGCATAACATTCAATATACTAGATTGTTTTGAGTGTTCAACTTGACACCTCTTCATTTCAGCAATACCTGTATGGAACGCAAGCCAGGCATCTATCCTACAATGACTTTATCAACAAGGAGCTGATTCTGTTCTCCAACTCTGATAATGAAAGATCCATCCCGTCGTTGGTTGATGGTTTGTATAATTTTATCTCTGTTTACTGGCCTTGGAAGTATGAATTAATTTCATCTTAATAATTTTATATTTCTCCATGTCAAGTTGATTAAAAAAAAAAGTGTTTTTTATCTTACACATGGGCAAGGGTAGGGGTGCATGGTATAAACAGTATACTCGGTAGGTGGTATAAATTTGATCAAAGGTAGAGATTTGGACTTTACTGAGACTTGTTGATGATGTCATCACATCTGTCTCAGTATAAAAATGGCTCAAGCCATTTATGATATGAATGTACTTTTTCAATTCTAGGTTCATTTTCTCAAGTGACGTAGCGGCAGTGACGTATTCATTCATTTCCGGTCCCTGTTATGGCTGTTTAGCGTCATATATTACAGTATTTTCCTCTATAAACGCGTACTAATTTGCCTGCTATGTTGCTCTTCAAAGGTGGCTAATCTCCACTATAATGCAGTTGCGGCCAGACCAATATGACAAGTGTACTGTACCACCCAGTCACTTATTTTGCGACTTCATCTGATAGCTTAGCGATTAGCATGGTTTCCCGTCTCTTTCCTCCTTCCTTTGTTATGACCATACTTGTCTACAAGTGTCGTTTATTCGCTGACATGGAGGCAATGACGAGCGACTTCGCGGCGCACGTTCCCCTCCACGGCGCAGCATCGTGCTGTATTTCGCCGCATTAGCTGTAAGCTCGTAGGTAGCTGGGGAGCATAATAGTATGCAACAAGCATTCCACAGCTAGTAGCCGCTAGCATGATGACGGAAAAGCCACGCGGTTTCCATAATTCATCGCAACACGCAAATTTGAATTATTACAGTAAAAAAATACGTTCTTTTTTAAATGTATGTTTATGTTACTAGTGGTTTATTGAAGGTATGCGTTATTTAACATTCATGCTTTTTTTTCACATTTATGGTTTATTTATGGCACTATGTCATTATCAAAACGTGAGTGGAGGCTGTGTGTAATAAAGTGACCTCCCAGTCAATTCAACTGGATGGTGCTTGTTAATAGTAAAAAATACGTTACTCTGATGTGTACACACTCGCACGCTGGCCTTCAGTGATCAATGTGAGATGTTATGCACGAGAACTGTTATTTTGTATTTTGTATGTTTTCGGTAGAAAAAGTCTTTTGGTCCGAAACTGAAAATGTACTTTCGGGCTATTTTCGACGGAAATTTCGGTGCATCGCCAATCGGTATACAGTACCAATCCGAAAGTATTCGCACTCCTTCACGTTTTCCACATTTTGCTGTTACAGACTTATTCAAGCTGATTTGAGTATAGTTTTCTCGAACAAAAATCTCCATAAAATATCCAATAATGACAAAGTAAAAACACATTTTCAGACATTTGTGTCAATTTATTAAAAAATGTAAACATTCCAACATAATAGGTATGTAAGTATTCACACCCTTCAAACTGAAGCTCAGGTGCATCTGATTTTCATTGATCATCCTTGAGCTGCTTCGACAACTTGAATGGGGTCCACCTGTGGTAAATTCAGTCGATTGAACATCATTTGGAATGGCACACACCTGTCTATACAAGGTCTCATAGTTGGCAGTGCATATCAGAGCAGAAACCAAGCAATGAAGTCTAAGGAATTGTCTGCAGACCTCCGAGACCAGATTGGGTCAAGGCACAAATCTGGGGAGAGATACAAAAGAATTTCAGCAGCATTGAAGGTCTCAAAAACCACTGTGGTCTCGAGTATTCGGAAATGGAAGAAGTTTGGAACCACCAGGACCCTTCCTCGATCTGGCTGTCCGATCAAGCTGAGTAACTGGGGAAGAAGGGCCTTGGTCAGAGAGGTGAACAAGAACCCTATGCTCACTAAGGCAGACCTCCAGTGTTTTCTTGCAGCGATAGGAGAACCATCCAGAAGGTCAACCATTGCTAACGCACTCCCGCCAAGCAAGCCTTTATGGTAGAGTGGCCAGATGGAAGCCACTTCTCACTAAGTGGCAGCATCATGCTGTGGGGCTGTTTTTCTGCTTCAGGAACTGGGCGACGAGTCCGCATAGATGGTAAGATGACAGCTGCCAAATATAGAGAAATTCTTCAAGAGAACCTGCTCCAGAGTGCTCTCGAACTCAGATTAGGGCGTCGATTCACCCTCCGACACGGCAATGACCCCAAGCACACAGCCAAGATAATAAAGAAGTGGCTTCAAGAGCAGCCTCTGAATGTCCTCGAGTGGCCCAGCCAGAGCCCGGACTTGAATCCAATCGAACATCTCTGGAACATCTCCATCCAACCTGACTGACCTTAAGAGGATCTGCAGAGATATTTGTCATTATGTCGATTTTTTAAAAAGAAAACTACACTCAAATCAGCTTTAGAAGAAGTCTGTAACAGCAAACTGTGGAAAAAGTGAAGGGGTGTGAATATTTTCTGGTGGCACTGTATAGTGTCATCAAATATATCAACGACACTGTTTTTGTTTGCGCCACAGAGTGCTGAATTTTAATGTAGAGTTTTGAGATCAGGACAATTAATTAAAATGACATGATATATTTGTTCTTTGTTGTTGTTCTTTTTATCAATTTAGATTTGCTCAACTATTATACAACCGTTATAATGAGGGATTCGATTCATACCGTGGTATGAATTTTACAGTTGGTCATATCGCCCAGCCCGAGGCCAGGGTCTGTGACATTAACGGTCGTCCGAGGCCACCACCTTCATATAGAAGCTGGACAAATTTCTAAGTCACCTAAAATTTTAGCCTGCCAAAAATGGCCCAAACTGGGTTTTTTTCAGTCGGTCTAAAATTATTTGATCACCAAAGCATCGTGTCCAAGACAGGATGTTGTGAAACCGCAACCGGCACTGCCTGACTGGATAAACGGGCATGAATTCGGGTTCGTCTCAAAACGAGACCCGGAGCTCACGCCGCTCGCCTCATGCATTAATCATTCACACGAGTGGCAGCGGCACCATGGAATGGCGGTGAGGAAAAAGGGCGACGACACAAAGTGAACTATATCGCCAGATTATTGCGTCCGAGAATGTGCAGAGAACAACTGTGTGCCAACGAGAACATTCGCCATCAAAAAAGTAACCGCACGACACCGTGATACTTTACGGCACAGATCCGGCCCACCACATCATTTTATGTGGCCCGCGAAAGCCAATCAGGATTACCCATTGTGTTCTAGTGTAATACCCATTGGGTTTTGTGCAAGCATTTTTTTTGTTACCAATTCCCCTTTGAAAAGAAATATAATAGTTGAAAAACATGTTTTTATAGGCTTCTGATTTCAAAACTGGCTATTCATCAATGTGTTGTGTATACTGTATGTAATTACAGTATATGAGGTAATCTTTCATTTATATGGGTTCACAGTAGTTGCGGCCCTGCGAGGGAAGTCATAACCACGGTGTGGCCCGTGACAAAAAGGAGTTTGACACCCCTGCTTTACGGCATTGCCAGAACACTTGGCACAATACTGTATACGGCAGGCGTGTGAGGCTGTTTGAATCATAGATATCGTAAGAATTATTGTGTATTATTTGTGTGTGGACCAGTATTTATATATTACAAGGATAGCCCCTCTGGATCCATCATCTCATTTTCAACACATTCGGATAATCACCGTTACACAAAATAATCATGAAAGGTAAATCAAAATCATAATGGACACATACATACACCTACGCACACAAACGCACACAATGCTGCCCTAATCTTAGCCTCCCACCAACCAGCCAATATTTAACAATATGCATGTACATATACAGCGGCTAAAAGAAGTATTTAACACGTCACCATTTTTCTCACTAAATATATTTCCAAAGGTGCTATTGACATGAATATTTCACCAGCTGTTGGGATCAACCCAAGTAATCCATACATACAAAGAAAGTAGAACAAATAAATTATGTGTAAAACTGTGAAATGACACAGGGAAAAAGTATTCAACACGTGAAGAAAGGAAGGTGCAAAAAGGCATGGAAAGCCAAGACAACGCCTAAAATCTATCAAAAATCAAACAGAAATCAAGCCCCTTGTCAGTGTAAATGAATATCAGCTGGTTTAGTCCTAACTGTTGGCCTACAAAAAGGTCTCATTGCCAAGGTGTGAGTCAAGACACAACTCATGATAGGTAAGAGCACAGAAGCTGTCTCAAGACCATCGCAAACTAATGGTTGCAAAACATAACAATGGCATTGGTTACAGGCGCATAGCTGAGCTTACAAACATTCCAGTGAGCGTGGCTGGGGCCATAATACGTAAGTGGAAAGCCAATCATACCACCATAAAAAAATAGCCTCGATTTGGTGGTACTCGCAAGATTTATGACAGAACAGTGCAAAGAAGAATCAGAAGAGTTCTCCAAGAGCCAAGGACCACCTGTGGAGAGAAACCCCAATTGCTGAAAAAAAGCATTTGTCAAAGCTTGTTTAAAGTTTGCTGAACAACAATTGGACAAGTCAGTTAAATACTGGGAGAATACAGTCTGGTCGGATGAGAACAAAATGGAACTTCTTTGGATGCCTGTCATGGTCTGTGTTTTGGTTTGGGTTGTGTTTAGTTTTCTTCCATGTTTTCCTGTGTTCAATGTTTGTCGTGTGCTCATTCGGTTGTCGTGTCCACCTGTTCTCGTCTACTTTGTGTCGACCAATCAGCTCTCTCCAGCCACTCGTGTCTTGTCCAGGTGTTCCTCGTTGTCTCGTCAATCTGTTTGGATTTAGTTCCCTGGTTTCTTTCAGTTCGTGTCGGTTCATTGTCGTTGTCACGTCTTTGCCATGTCCTTGTCGCCAGTTGTCTTTATCATGGTGGTATGTCATTGTCGGGTGTCTATTCCACGTCTTACTCACAGTTCATAGTTTGTTTCCAGTTTGAGATATTCAAGTGTTTCTTTGTTACTTTGGTTTGGTTGTTATCTGTTGTGGGACTTGGTTCAGTTTTGCTTTATCCAATATCCATGTTTTCCCTTTTTGAAGTTTAAATATGATTATTTTGAGACTCCCGCACTCCTGCCTTGCCTCCCTGCTTCCCTGCAATTGGGTCCACCATGTTCTTGCCTTGCGTTACTCTCCTTCGCCCTAACCACGTTCGTGACAGACGCCATAATCCACAGCACGTTTGGAGAAGAAATGGCACTGCGCATCACCCTAAAAACAACAATGAAGTTCGAAGGTGGGAACATGATTGTGTGGGGCTACTTTTTCAACAATCGGTACTGTTAAACTTCACATTATTGAAGGAAGGATGAATGGGCAAATGTACCGAGACATTCTTGACAAAAATCTGCTGCCATCTACGAGGATGATGAAAATGAAACGAGGGTGGACATTACAGCAGGATAATGATCCAAAACAGACTGCCAAGGAAAACTCTCAGTTGGTTTCAAAGAAAAAAAATAGAGCTGCTAGAATGGCCAAGCCAATCACCTGACTTGAATCCAATCAAAAATCTATGTAAAGAACTGAAACTCAAGGTCCATAAAATAAAATCAGAATCTTCAAGATTTGAAGACTGCTTGTGTGGAAGAATGGGCCCAAATCCCACCAGAGCAATGCATGCAACTAGTTTCTCCATAGAAGAGGCGTCTTGAAGCTGTCATTGCAAACAAAGGCTCTTGTACGAAGTATTAAATAAATACCAGTTGGTGTGTTCAGTACTTTTTCCCTGTGTCGTTTCACATTATTACATCCATCCATCCATCCATTTTAAGCCACCGCTTATCCTGGTTAGAGTCGCTGGAGCCTATCCCAGCTGACTTCGGGCGAAAGGCGGACTACAGCCTGAACTGGTCGCCAGTCAGTCGCAGGGCACGTACAGACACGGACAACCATTCGCACTCACATTCACACCGTCACTGAGTGGGAACTGAACCCACGCTGGCTGCACCAAAGTCAGCCGAGTGTACCACTACACCATCAGTGAGTGACCACATTATTACAAACAACTTCTTTTCTCATCTTATTTGTTCTACTTTCTTTGTATGTATGGGTTACTTGGGTTGTTCCCAACATCTGGTGAAATGTCAATACCACCTTTGGAAATATAGTGAATGAGAAAAATGGTGACGTGTTACATACTTATTTCAGCCGCTGTATATTAATAATTATCTTCATAATTTAGATTCACTATGTTGACACATTGACTCATTGTTTGTTTGTTGTCACTGACTAATCTGAATATATGCTGTTTGTGTTGTGGTAGGCTTGAAGCCTGGCCAGAGAAAAGTGCTTTTCACTTGCTTAAAGAGGAATGACAAGAGGGAGGTGAAAGTTGCACAGCTGGCTGGGTCAGTAGCAGAGATGTCTGCTTACCATCATGGAGAGGTACAGTTAATTTATGACCATAAATCATAAATAGCCATAGGAATCACAGGAATGAGAAAGGCATTGGGTCTCATTTGCTAATAAATGTGGAGAAATGTTATCATGCGAGTCACAAGAGATGGCTGATCCAAAACTTCTCATCGGAAAGCTTGCGAAGCAAAGAAGCCAACAGCATATAATAGTCATGTTCATCTTTTTTAATTCGTTCCCGAGGTAAATTTAAGAACGTGGCAGAAAACCGATACAAAAAAAAACAATGTAAAAGCTGGAAATGAGCAAACACTGTATTTTGTTGTCAATATACGTACATTGTAAGGAATAAATAAAGCACAGCCAAGAGGCATTTGTTGTTGATAAAATTCATTAAATTAGCGTTAGAAGCGAAATAAAAAATGCGCACGGTTAGTAAATGAGGCCCATTGTGAGCAAAGTTGTTTTCTTAATGCTATCCATTCTTTTGTCCAAATTAAAACCTATACCATAGTTTTTAATCTTTTTGTCATGCTCTTTGCGTGATACACGTCTCCCTTCTGTTTCAGTTACAGTGTCATAGAAGGAGGCTTTTTCTGTATTGTTGTAATGTAACCGGAAAGTGCTAATCAGAACAAATAAGGATAATAAATATATCGGATGTGATTGATTTGAGCTAAATTGTCATTTAGTTCTTGTACTAAGCATTCACCACACATTTTTTTCATTTTAGCAAGCGCTCATGATGACCATTGTCAACTTGGCTCAGAACTTTGTGGGAAGTAACAACGTCAACATCTTGCAGCCACTTGGTCAGTTTGGTACTCGCATCAATGGAGGCAAAGATGCTGCCAGCCCTCGTTATATCTTCACTATGCTTAGGTAAAGCTGTTAATTTAATTCATGCCAGTTGATGATATCGATGCTTATTCTTTGAAGCTGGGACAATATATATATATATATATATATATACACACACACACACACACACGCAGTGGTGCAAAAATGTGCCAGCCACCAATTGTGCCAGTTCTCCCACTTAAAAAGATGAGATAGGCCTGTAATTTTCATCATAGGCATGCCTCACCTGAGAGACGAAATGAGAACCAAAATCCAGAAAATCACATTGTTTGAGTTTGAAAGAATTTACTAGCAAATTATGGTGTAAAATAAGTATTTAGTCAATATAACAAAGTTCATGTTATTACTTTGTTATATACCCTTTGTTGGCAATGACACAGGTCAAACATTTTATGTCTGTCTTCACAAGGTTTTCACACACTGTTGCTGGTATTTTGGCCCATTCCTCCAAGCAGATCTCCTCGAGACAAGTGATGTTTTGGGGCTGTCACTGGGAAACACAGACTTTCAACTCCCTCCAAAGATTTTCTATGGGGTTGAGATCAGGAGACTGGATAGTTCCACTCCAGGACCTTGAAATGTTTCTTACAAAGCCACTCCTTCGTTGCCCGGGCAGTGTGTTTGGGATCATTGTCATGCTGAAAGACCCAGCCACGTTTCATCTTCAATGCCCTTGCTGATGGAAGGAGGTTTTCACTCAAAATCTCACGATACATGGCCCCAATCATTCTATCCTTTATACGGATCAGTCGTCCTGGTCCCTGTGCAGAAAAAGAGCCCCAAAGCATGATGGTTCCACCCCCATGCTTCACAGTAGGTATGGTGTTCTTTGGATGCAACTCAGCATTCTTTCTCCTCCAAACATGACAAGTTGAGTTTTTACCCAAAAGTTCTATTTTGGTTTCATCTGACCAGATGACATTCTCCCAATCCACTTCTGGTTCATCCAAATGGTCTCTAGCAAACTTCAGACGGGCCTGGACATGTACTGGCTTAAGCAGGGTGACACGTCTGACACTGCAGGATTTGAGTCCCTGGCGGCGTAGTGTGTTACTGATGGTAGCCTTTGTTACTTCCCAGCTCTCTCCAGGTCATTCACTAGGTCCCTCCGTGTGGTTCTGGGATTTTTGTTCTTGTGATCATTTTGACCCCACAAGGGGAGATCTTACATGGAGCCCCAGATCGAGGGAGATTATAAGTGTTATTGTATGTCTTCCATTTTCTAACAATTGCGCCCACAGTAGATTTCTTCACACCAAGCTGCTTACCTATTGCAAATTCAGTCTTCCCAGCCTGGTGCAGCTCTACAATTTTGTTTCTGGTGTCCTTTGACAGCTCTTTGGTCTTGGCCATAGAGGAATTCTGAGTGTAACTGTTTGAGGTTGTGGACAGATGTCTTTTATACTGATAACGAGTTTAAACAGGTGCCATTAATACAGGTAACAAGTGGAGGACAGAGGAGCCTCTTAAAGAATAAGTTACAGATCTGTGAGAGCCAGACATCTTGCTTGTTTGTAGGTGACCAAATACTTATTTTCCACCATAATTTGCTAATAAATTCTTTAAAAATCAGACAATGTGATTTTCTGGATTTTTTTTCTCATCTAGTCTCTCACAGGTGAGGTATACCTATGATGAAAATTACAGGCCTCTCATCTTTTTAAGTGGGAGAACTTCCACTATTGGTGGCTGATGAAATACTTTTTTTGCCCCACCGTGTGTGTATGTGTATGTATATATATATATATATATATATATATATATATATATATATACATACACACACACACACACATAGAGAGAGAGAGAGAGAGAGGCAGGCTTCATGTCCCTGGTGCGTCACCCATGGCGAACAGGACCTTGGTGAGGGACCAGACAAAGCACTGCTCCAAATAAATCCCTTTCCCGGACGCGGGTCAGCGGGGCCCCCCAATGGAGCCAGGCCTGGAGGTGGGGCTCAAAGGCGAGCCCCTGGTGGCCGGGGCTGCACCCACGGGGCTCGGCCGGGCACAGGCTGAGAGGGTAACATGGGTCCCCATTCCCGTGGGCTCACCACCTGTGGGAGGGCACATAGGGGTCGGTTGCAGTGTGAGCTGGGGGGTGGCCGAAGACGGGGACTTCGCGATCCAATCCCCGGCTACAGAAACTGGCTCTAGGGATGTTGAATGTCACCTCCCTGGCAGTGAAGGAGCCTGAACTGGGGTGAGGTCGAGAAGTTTCGACGAGATGTAGTCGGGCTCGCCTCCACACACGGCTTGGGCTCTGGTACCAGTTCTCTTGAGAGTGGTTGAACTCTCTTCCGCTGAGCAGGTGTGGGTATACTTATTGCCCCCCGGCTTGGCGCCTCTACATTGGGGTTCACCCCGGTGGACTAGTGGGTAGCCTCCCTCCGCCTTCGGGTGAGGGGACAGCTCCTGACTGTTGTTTGTGCCTATGCACCAAACAGCAGTTCAGAGTACCCACCCTTTTTGGAGTCCTTGGAAGCGGTGTTTGAGAGCGCTCCTGTTGGGGACTCCATCGTTCTGCGGGGGGACTTCAATGCTCACGTGGGCAATGACAGTGAGACCTGGAAGGGCGTGATTGGGAGGAACCCGAGTGGTGTTCTGTTATTGGACTTCTGTGCTCACCACGGATTGTCCATAACGAACACCATGTTCAAGCACAAGGTTGTCCACACGTGCACTTGGCACCAGGACACCCTAGGTCGCAGTTCGATGATCGACTTTGTGGTCGTGTCATCGGACTTGCAGCCGCATGTCTTGGACACTCGGGTGAAGAGAGGGTTGGAGCTGTCAACGCATCACCACCTGGTGGTGAGTTGTCTCCGATGGTGTAGGGAAGATGCCGGTCCGACCTGGCAGGCCCAAACGTATTGTAGGGTCTGCTGGGACCGTCTGGCAGAATGTTGTCAGATGTTTCAACTCCCACCTCCGGCAGAACTTCACCCACGTCTCGGGGGAGGCAGGGAACATTGAGTCCGAGTGGACAATGTTCCACGCGACCGCAGCTGTGGCTGTCAGGTAGTTGGTGCCTGTTGTGGCAGCAATCCCCGAACCCGTTGGTGGTGAGGGATGCTGTCAAGCTGAAGAAGGAGTCCTATCGGGCCTTTTTGGCCTGTGGGACTCCTGAGGCAGCTGATGGGTACCGGCTGGCCAAGCGGAATGCAGCTTTGGTGGTCGCTGAGACAAAAACTCTGATGCTGGAGGAGTTCGGTGAGGCCATGGAGAACGATTTCCGAACGGCTTCGAGAAAATTCTGGTCCACCAGCCGGCGTCTCAGGAGGGTGTAGTAGTGCACCATCAACACTCTGTATAGTGGGGATGGGGCGCTGCTGACCTCGACTCGGGACGTTGTGAGTCGGTGGGAAGAACACTTCGAAGACCTCCTCAATTCCACCGACACGCCTTCCCATGAGGGAGCAGAGTCTGGGTTCTCTGAGGCGGGCTCTCCTATCTCTGGGGTTGAGTTCACCAAGGTGGTTAAAAAGCTCCTCGGTGGCAAGGCCCAAGGGGTGGATGAGATTCGCCCGGAGTTCCTAAAGGCTCTGGATGTTGTGGGGCTGTCCTGTTTGACACAACTCTACAATATCGCGTGGACATCGGGGACAGTGCCCCTGGATTGGCAGACTGGGTTGGCTTTTTAAAAAGGGGGACCGGAGGGTCTGTTCCAACTACAGCGGGGATCACACCTCTCAGCCTCCCAGGTAAGGTCTATTCAGGGGTGCTGGAGAGGAGGGTTCGTCGGGGAGTCGAATCTCAGATTCAGGAGGAGCAGTGTGGTTTTCGTCCTGGCCATGGAACAGTGGACCAGCTCTACACCCTCAGCAGGGTCCTCGATGGTGCGTGGGAGTTTGTCCAACCACTCAACATGTGTTTTGTGGACTTGGAGAAGGCATTTGACCGTGTCCCTCGGGGAGTCCTGGGGTGCTTCAGGAGTATGGGATGCCGAACCCCCTGATTCGGGCTGTTAAGTCCCTGTACGACCAGTGTCAGAGTTTGGTCTGCATATCCGGCAGTAAGTCGGACTCGTTTCCGGTGAGGGTTGGACTCCGCCAAGGCTGCCATTTGTCACTGATTCTGTTCATAACTTTAATGGACAGAATTTCTAGGCGCAGCCGAGGCGTAGAGGGGGTCCGGTTTGGTGGCCTCAGTATTGCATCTTTGCTGTTTGCAGATGATGTGGTTCTGTTGGCTTCATCAAGCCGTGATCTCCAACTCTCACTGGAGCGTTTCGCAGCAGAGTGTGAAGCGGCTGGGATGAGATTAAGCAACTCCAAATCTGAGACCATGGTCCTCAGTCAGAAATTGGTGGAGTGCCCTCTTCGGGTCGGGGATGAGATCCTGACCCAGGTGGAGGAGTTCAAATAACTTGGTGTCTTGTTCACGAGTGAGAGAAGAATGGAACGGGAGATCGGCAGGCGGATCGGTGCAGCGTCTGCAGTGATGCGGACTTTGTATCGGTCCGTTGTGTTGAAGAAGGAGCTAAGCCGAAAGGCGAAGCTCTCTATTTACCGGTCGATCTACGTTCCTACCCTCACCTATGGTCACGAGCTGTGGGTCATGACCCAAAGAACAAGATCCCGGATACAAGCGGCCGAAATGAGTTTCTTCCGCAGGGTGTCCGGGCTCTCCCTTAGAGATAGGGTGAGAAGCTCGGTCATCTGGGAGGATCTCAGAGTAGAGCCGCTGCTCCTCCACATCGAGAGGAGCCAGTTGAGGTGGCTGGGGCATCTCTTTAGGATGCCTCCTGGACGCCTCCCTGGTGAGGTGTTCTGGTCACGTCCCACCGGAAGGAGACCCCGGGGATGACCCAGGACACGCTGGAGAGACTACGTCTCTCGGCTGACCTGGGAACGCCACGCCTCGGGATCCCCTCGGAAGAGCTGGATGAAGTGGGTGGTGAGAGCGAAGTCTGGGCGTCCCTGCTAAAGCTACTGTCCCCGCGACCCGACCTCGGATAAGCAGTAGAAAATGATGGATGGATTGATTATTTCAATAATTTTTTTGTGAATCAGAAAAATATATTTGCTGTTCTAGCTATACCAACGGCATATAGTGACAGGCAGAGCAATTAAATTAATGCTCTTCCATTGGATGTTAAAAGGAACAATAAAGCTTTGTCTGTGCCTGTTTCCATTCATACAACAGAATAGGTCATGGTTTCCTGCAAATATATCAGCTTTGTGGTCAATTAAACAACTTTGATATATTTTATGATATTTTTATTTGGTGTTTTACCATGAGGCACGGTGGACGACTGGTTAGCACATCTCCCTACCAGTTCTGAGGACCTGGCCTTGACTGTGGGGAGTTTACATGTTCTCCCCGTGCCTGCGTGGGTTTTCTCCACACACAAACTTGTATACCGTTACTGGTTTGTTTCAGCACTGTTAATTTTGTAGGAAATGTTCCCAAATGTATTTTTCCTACCGTACAATGTTGCTTGGGAGCCAAACTAATGCTAAAAACAAATGTTTATGGGACTAACTTAAGAGTTGTTGGGAAATCTAGTTTTGTATGTAAGATCACAACCAATCGAAAGCGCCTCAAAAGGTCATCGTGACTACATTACCCACAGTTCACCACAGGCTCAGGCACGTTGTGGGAGCCTTCGGAAATATCCTCCGAGCACCCCTTGCGACACCATTCCGAAACTCAGAGCACTGTTGGAATGTACACTGTCAGAGTAGCGTTGGGGCGCCCGCTTGAATTTCAGAACGCACCATATACGCACCGCTACAACCGTCTGCAGCACGTCTTGGCTTGCATTAGTGCTGTTAGCGTTACTGTTCGCTGCGTCGCCACATTCGTAAATGAGAAAAGAAATTAGTACCGAACAGAAACAGTCGAACCAAACCATTGTGACGGTTTTCAAAAACCGTTCCATCTGTTTTATATGTGTGTGTGTGCGCGTTAGTGTATACATAGTCGTGCTCAAAAAGGGGTGCCAATGTTTTTGAGCACGACCATAAAAATACATTGTGCTTTTTTTTTCTTGACTGTCTGACATGAAATCAGACGAAACTTTTCCTGTTTTAGTTCAATTAAGATCCATCCATCCATTTTCTGAGCCGCTTCTCCTCACTAGGGTCACGGGCGCGCTGGAGCCTATCCCAGCTGTCATCGGGCAGGAGGCGGGGCACACCCTGAACTGGTTGCCAGCCAATCGCAGGGCACATACAAACAAACAACCATTCACACTCACAGTCACACCTACGGGCAATTTAGAGTTGTCAATTAGCCTAGCATGCATGTTTTTGGGATGTGGGAGGAAACCGGAGTGCCCTGAGAAAACCCACGCAGGCACGGGGAGAACATGCAAACTCCACACAGGCGGGGCCGGGGATTGAACCCCGATCCTCAGAACTGTGCGGCAGACGCTCTAACCAGTCGGTCACCGTGCCGCCTCAATTAAGATTACTAAAATTATTTCTATTTAATAAATGACAGAATAGTGAGAGGATTTTTTTAGGCAAACGTTTATAATAAATAGTCATGTTAAAAAATTGTTTTTTACTGTATGTGTGCAGCTGAAATAAGCATTTAAAACGTAACCATTTTTCTCAAGTATTTTTCCAAAGGTGCTCTCGATATGAAAATTTCACCAGCTGTTGGGAACAACCCCAAGTAATCCATACATACAAAGAGAGTAGAACAAATAAGTTCACAAATGAAGTTCAGAATCAGAATTCAGATTCAGAATCATCTTTATTTACCAAGTATGTCAAAAACACAAGGAATTTGTCTCCGGTAGTTGGAGCCGCTCTAGTACGACAACAGACTGTCAATTGACAGAGAACACTTTTGACACATAAAGACATGGATAAAAACAGTGACTGAGCAATAAAGGGTCGCTAGTTATCTGGTAATGCCGCAACAATTATTATTATTATTTTTTTGACAATTGTGCAAAATGATGCTGAGTCCTCTAGCAATTAGACGAGTTTGAAATGACTAATAGAACAATAGTATCGTGCAGTGACTGTTGTGAAAATGGCGCAGAGACTTTATGCAATTTGAAGTGACTAGTAGTGTGATAATCTGGGACAATGTCAATTGTGCAAATGGTGCATATACTTCTCAAGCACGAGTGGCCAGTATTGGTCAAGTCCTCTAGGGTGGGTCGGGGGGTACCGACAACCTTTTCAGCAGTTTTGATTGTCTGTTTCAGTCAGAGTTTGTCCCTTTTTGTAGCAGCGTGTTCAGCTCCAGGTTGTGTTAGCCGCACCACAGCTTCAGCCGCTCCACTTCCTATCAATACGCAGACTCGTCACCGTCTTCGATGAGGCCGATGACTGTGGTGTCGTCTGCAAACTTCAGGAGTTTGACAGTCGGGTGCGTTGAGGTGCAGTCGTTTGTGTAGAGAGAGAAGAGCAGCTGAGAGAGGACACAACCTTGGGGCGCCCCAGTGCTGGTGGTGCGTGTAGATGAGGCATGTCCCCCGGCCTCACATGCTGTGTCCTGCCTGTCAGGAAGCGAGAAATCCCCTGGCAGATGGCAGGCGAGGCGCTGAGCTGTAGAAGCTTGGAGGAGAGGAGTTCGGGGATGATTGTGTCGAGCTGAAGTCCACGAACAGGATCCTCGCGCCGTCGAGGTGTTCTGGGATGAAGTGCAGTCCCATGTTGACTGTGTCATTCACAGACCTGTTTCCTTGGTAGGCAAACTGCAGGGGGTCCAGCAGGGGACCTGTGACGCTCTTGAGGTGGTCCAGCACGAGACCTTCAAAGGACTTCATGACCATAGATGTCAGGGTGACAGGGCTGGAGTCATTTATACCCAGGATTGCAGGTTTCTTGGGGACTGGGATGATGGTGGAGCGTTTGAAACAGGATGGTACTTCACACAGTTCCTGAGATCTATTGAAGATCTGTGTGAAGACTGAAGTGAGCTTGTCCGCGCAGACATTGAGGCAGGATGGGGACACAAGGTCTGGGCCTACCCGCTTTGTTGATCTTTTGCTGATTTAAGATGCGTCTCACCTCCTGTTCGTGGATGTTCAACGCAGGAGGGGGAGTCAGAGGTGTGATGGTGGTTGGTGGTGTGGCTGGGTGGGTGTGGGGTGTGAAAGTATCCTTTTCAAATCTGCAATAGGTGTTCAAGTCGTCAGCTAGTCCTTTATTGTTCTCAGCTTGGGGGGATGGTCACTTGTAATTTATTAGTGATTGTAATGCATGCCAGACTGATTTAGTCGTTAGTGGTAAACTGTTTTTCTAACTTTACTGCATAATTTCTCTTTGCCATGCTAATTGCTTTAGTCAATCTGTTTCTAGTGCAAATTTACAAGGCCCTATCCCCACTTCGATATGCGTCCTCTTTAGCCTGGCGAAGTTGCTTAAGTTTGGCAGTGACCCACGGCTTGTTGTTGTTGAACGTGCGAAATGACTTTGTTGGTACACAGGCCTCTTCACAGAAACTGAAATAGGATGTGACAGTGTTCGTATATTCATCCAGGCTGCCAGTTGAATTTTCAAAGTCTGTGCAGTCTAAACAGCTTTGAAGTTCCATCTTTGCTTCATTGGTCCGCTTCTTGACTATTTTCACCGTAGGTTTCGCGCATTTAAGTTTTTTCCTGTATGTTGGTATTCAGTGAATTAAGCAGTGATCAGACGAGCCCAGAGCTGCACCAGGTATAGCACGGTATGCATTATTTAGCGTAGTATAGCAGTGGTCTAAAATGTTATTTTCCTTGGTAGGACAGTCGATGTGCTGCTTGTATTTAGGAAGTTCGTGGTTGAGTTTAGCTTTGTTAAAGTCACCAAGAATAATGAGGCGTGAGTCTGGGTTCTTTGTTTCAATTTGGTTTACCTGGTCAGCGAGCGTTAGCAGTGTGGCGCACATGTTAGCTTGAGGAGGAATGTAAACACCGGCAAGGATGAAAGACGCAAACTCACGCGGCAAGCAAAATTACTTACAGTTCAAAAACAGCGACTCCAAGTGTGTGCTGACGTCGGTACACCATTTTTCGGTGATCAGAATCAGAATCAGAATCATCTTTATTTGCCAAGTATGTCCAAAACACACAAGGAATTTGTCTCCGGTAGTTGGAGCCGCTCTAGTACAACAGACATTCAATTTACAGAACACTTTGGAGACATAAAGACATTGACAAAAAACAATTGTGCAAAAAGACATAGATGCGTATCCCGCTGCCTTTTGTTTTTCCCCGATAACTCCGTGACGCGGTCTGCCCGGTGAAGTTGGAAGCCCAGAAGCATTACGGCGCCATCGGGGACGCGTTTACAAAGCCATGTCTCCGTTAAGCACAGGGCGGCGGAACGTCCAAAGTCTTTACTGGTCTTTGTCAGAAAATGACGCTTGTCCATTTTGTTGGGTAGGGAGCGTAGATTCGCGATGTGGATCGACGGGAGCACCATTCGAAATCCTCTCTTACTGAGCTTCACTTGGATGCCGGTGCGCTTCCCCCTTCGTCGCCATTGCCGCCATGCTCCGTACGCCGCGGCCGCCCCACCGGTGAGTAACTCGGAGAAAAAAAGTCCGGTGAAAGAAAGTCCGGGCTAGACTCCCTAATGTTTAGCCAATCATCCCTTGCGTAAATGAGTCGCGTAATGTCACCAAAGACAAAATAAAATCACAAAAACAGTCAATACTACAGAGCACGTACATGAGTCGACCGCACGGTTAGGCGCAATCTTGGATCTTGGAAGTTGTGTGTAAAAATGTGAAATGACACAGGGAAAAAGTATTGAACCCGGCAACTGGTATTTATTTAATACCTTGTACAATAGCCTTTGTTTGCAGTGACAGTTTCAAGACGCCTCCTGTATGGAGTAATTAGTCGCATGCTTTGCTCTGGTTTGATTTTGGCCCATTCCTCCACACAAGCAGTCTTCAAATCTTGAAGGTTCCGTGGGCTTCTCTTATGGACCTTGAGTTTCAGTTATTTCCGTAGATTTTCGATTGGATTCAAGTCATGGGATTGGCTGGGCCATTCTAGCAGCTGTATTTTTTTTCTTTGAATCCATTTGAGTTTCCTTGGCAGTATGTTCATGGATTATTATCCTGCTGAAATGTCCACCCTCGTTTCATTTTCATCATCCTCTTAGATGGCAGCAGATTTTTGTCAAGAATGTCTACTATGTACATTTGCCCATTCATCCTTCCTTCAATAATGTGAAGTTTACCAGTACCATTTGCTGAAAAGCAGCCCCACACCATCATGTTCCCACCTCTGAACTTCACTGTTGGTATGGTGTTTTTAGGGTGATGTGCAGTGCCATTTCTCCTCCAAAAGTGGTGTGGATTATGGCATCCAAACAGTTCAGTTTTGCTCTCATCCAACCAGACTATATTCTCCCAGTATTTAACTGGCTTGTCCAAATGTTGTTCAGCAAACTTTAAATGAGCTTTGACATGCATTTCTTTTTCAGCAATTGGGATCTTGCGTGGTGAGCGTGCATCCAGGCCATGGCGGCGGAGTGCTTTACTCTTATGTATTATGGCCCCAACTGTGCTTACTGGAACGTTCAGAAGCTTAGCTATGCGCCTGCAACCAATGCCATCATTATGTTTTGCAACAATTAGTTTGCGATGGTCTTGAGACAGCGCTCTGCTTTTACCCATCATGAGATGTGTCTTGACTCACACCTTGCAAACGAGACCTTTTTGTAGGCCATCAATTAGGACTGAACCAGCTGATATTCATTTGTACTGTCAAGGGGCTTGATTGCAGTTTGATTTTTGATCGATTTTAGTCGTTGTCTTGGCTTTCCATGCCTGTTTGCACACCCCTTTCTTCATGTGTTCAATACTTTTTCGCTGTGTCATTTCACATTTTTACACACAACTTAATTTCTGAGTTTATTTGTTCTACTTTCTTTGTATATATGGATTACTTGGGTTGTTCCCAACATCTGGTGAAAATTTCAGCTTAATACCACCTTTGGCGGTGTTAAGTACTTATTTCAGCCGCTGTGTGTGTCTGTGTATATATATATATATATATATATATATATATATATAAGGGAGATAACATTCAGAATGCCCGATATCGTAAAATTAAAAGTGCCTTGATATGGCCGGGCTATACGCAGCTGCGACTCGATCCCCAAATGCTGCCCGATTTCGGAAGCAAAGCAGGGTCGGTCCTGGTTTGTACTTGGATGGGAGACCGCCTCGGAATACCAGCTGCTCGGGTTGGACAGTGGGCCGATCACCTGCTGCTGTAAAAATTACTGAAACGGAAATTGTGGCCTGATGTGCCTCCTGGCATTGAGAGCTCTAACTAACTACCTGTACGCAGCCACACCACTTAGCCAGGCTGCTACAGCCAGACTACTGCACTCCACTTCCTCATTAAGACTATAAACGCACCCGATTGGACAGTGGGTACGTCCCAAAAAAATACACTGTTTCGCTGCCTGGCCCACATGTCCAAAAGGCTGCGTTGGAAGGGATGCAGAAACAACTCTGTGTGTTCATGTGTGTCTTTAGATCAGCTCATGAGGCTCCTGCCTCTTCTTCTGAGCTTTCTCTTCTCCAGCAGGAGCAAGCTCATTGCTAGCATTTTCCTCATCTGATAATTCCTGGCGGCACGGTGCCGACTGGTTAGAGCGTCTGCCTCACAGTTCTGAGGACCCGGGTTCAATCCCCGGCCCCGCCTGTGTGGAGTTTGCATGTTCTCCCCGTGCCTGCGTGGCTTTTCTCCGGGCACTCCGGTTTCCTCCCACATCCCAAAAACATGCATGCTAGGTTAATTGACAACTCTAAATTGCCCGTCGGTGTGAATGTGAGTGCGAATGGTTGTTTGTTTGTATGTGCCCTGCGATTGGCTGGCAACCAGTTCAGGGTGTGCCCCGCCTCCTGCCCGATGACAGCTGGGACAGGCTCCAGCGCGCCCGCGACCCTAGTGAGGAGAAGCGGAAAGTAAATGAATTGCTACTTTGAAAAGCTTCTCATGACACTTGAATTGATTCGCATTAAAGGATTTATTTGCCATTCATGTTATCAAAGGCAGAGTTTTATGGAAAGAAATAGAATATAGGTATTTTAATTTTGATGATACCTTTGCAATAAAAAAGGAATCGGCCTTTCTAAAAGTGACACTCTGATGAATATTGTTTACCTTTGTTCATATTTACAGATCTTTACAATTTGCATGATATCCAAAATAATTTGCATGATTTACATTTTTTGCATGATTACAATTTGCAGGATTTCCATGGTGAGTGGCAAATTGCAACAATTTTTTCCAAATGAAGAGATTTTGACCTCCTAGATTCAATATTTTTCTATTCCTAAAATGCTCAAGTGGCTTTCTTGTGTGTGTTTTGTTTGATTTAAGTGAAGAGAGAAACTTCTTTCACAAGAGGCACTAGTAACTGGAGTAACTAATGCAATTTTGGTAAGCCGCTTCATGAAAACCCAACATAGCTAGTTTTCGTGTCACATAAACAATGCAGAACTCCTTGACGGTTTTCTACCATCCAATTGGCGCGTTTCATTAGCTTCACAACCAATTGATTTTCAAAACATCAGCTTTTTGTCAACAAAATGCTCAATTATCATTGGTAAAAGAACCCTATCTGAATAATATTTGACTTCCATTTTCTCTTTTTCTAGCATTTGTGTTTTGCTGCAGTCTCCATTTAGAAAAGACAAGATAATGGGTAAAAGTTCAAACACCAGTAACTCGTTTGTGTTCAATTTACACCCGTTAATTTGCCTCCCAATCTCCGAGTGTCGTGGTATTGTGTCGTTTGAGAATGACTCGTTCAAATGAACAAATCGTTTGCGTGAACATATTCAATGGAATCTCTTCATGAACTTTTGTTACGGAAGGCAAACGCTTTTTTTAAAAAGCAAACGCAAAACGCTTGGTGCGCATATGCGCGGTGACGCAATTGAATTTATTCTGCATTTAATATGTGCACCTGTGCATGCAGACACATACACATACAACCCCAATTCCAATGAAGTTGCGACGTTGTGTTAAACATAAATAAAAACAGAATACAATGATTTGCAAATCATGTTCAACCGATATTTAATTGAATACACGACAAAGACAAGATATTTAATGTTCAACTTTATTGTTTTTAGCAAATAATCATGAACTTAGAATTTTATAGCTGCAACACGTTCCAAAAAAGCTGGGACAGGGTCATGTTTGCTACTGTGTTACATCACCTTTTCTTTTAACAACATTTAATAAATGTTTGGGAACTGAGGACACTAATTGTTGAAGCTTTGTAGGTGGAATTCTTTCCCATTCTTGCTTGATCTACAGCTTCAGCTGTCCAACAGTCCGGGGTCTCCGTTGTCATATTTTACGCCACACATTTTCAATGGGAGACAGGTCTGGACTGCAGGCAGGCCAGTCTAGTACCCGCACCCTTTTACTACGAAGCCACGCTGTTGTAACACGTGCAGAATGTGGTTTGGCGTTGTCTTGCTGAAATAAGCATGGGCGTCCATGAAAAAGACGTTGCTTGGATGGCAGCGTATGTTTCTCCAAAACCTGTATGTACAACATTAGTGGTGCCTTCACAAATGTGTAAGTTACCCATGCCATTGGCACCAACACAGCCTTTACTGACATTGGTTTTCTGAAGTGTTCCTGAGCCCATGCGGTGTTATCCTTTACACATTGATGTCGGTTTTTGATGCAGTGCCGCCTGAGGGATCGAAGGTCACGGGCATTCAATGTTTGTTTTCGGCCTTGCCACTTACATGCAGTGATTTTTCCAGATTCTCTGCACCTTTTGGTGATATTATGGACCGTAGATGATGAAATCCCTCAATTCCTTGCAATTGTTCGTTGAGGAACATTGTCCTTAAACTGTTGAACTATTTTCTCACACACTTGTTCACAAAGAGGTGAACCTCGCCCCATCTTTGCTTGTGAATGACTGAGCGATTCAGGGAAGCTCCTTTTCTACCCCATCATGGCAGCCACCTGTTCCCAATGAGCCTGTTCACCTGTGGGATGTTCCAAACAGGTGTTTGATGAGCATTCCTCAACTTTCTCAGTCTTTTTTGCCACCTGTCCCAGCTTTTTTGGAACCTGTTGCAGCCATACAATTCTAAGTTAATGATAATTTGCCATTATTTGTGTGTGTGTGTATACATATATATGTATATGTGTGTGTATATGACGACTGGTTAGAGCGTCTGCCTCACAGTTCTGAGGACCGGGGTTCAATCCCCGGCCCCGCCTGTGTGGAGTTTGCATGTTCTCCCCGTGCCTGCGTGGGTTTTTTTTCCCGGGCACTGCGGTTTCCTCCCACATCCCAAAAACATGCATGCTAGGTTAATGGATGACTCTAAATTGCCCATAGGTGTGACTGTGAGAGCGAATGGTTGTTTGTTTGTATGTGCCCTGCGATTGGCCGGCAACCAGTTCAGGGTGTACCCCGCCTCCTGCCCGATGACTGCTGGGACAGGCTCCAGCACCACCCGCGACCCCAGTGAGGAGAAGCGGCTCAGAAAATGGATGGATGGATAACTATTTCTGCTGCTACACGAGGAGCAGGCAGCTGCACATAAACACGTGCAAATGGCGGAAACACCCACAATAGGCAAGGAGAGAACGCGCGTCTTTCTGCAGCCGTGTTGATGAGACGTTCAGCTCTCTCCTGGCACATCACACTGGTGACCTGCTGGCCAGTAGCTGCATTGAGGGTGAGCTTCTTCTGTACCTCAAGGAGCCAGTGATCGACAGGCGGAAAGGGGACCCACTCCAGTGGTGGACGTGACAACTCTATCTTTGTTTTATTTGCTTTATAAAAATTTTCGGGAACTATTTATTTCAATTTGCAGTTAACTGTATAACAGATGCTGCTGACCCTGGGAACACTGGACTTTTTCTTTTTGAACTTTTAAACAAAATTACTATGATGATTATTATTATGAGTAGTAGTACTAGTATATCATTATTATGTAAATTGTTTTAATTGTATTGAGATTTTTGGAAAACTTTCGAGCACTATTTATTCGTTGAAAGTTTTCATTTAACTTTGTAAGACATTGCTGCTGAGCCGGGGCGCTCCCTGCACTTTTTGTTAGAATTTTAAAGCAAAGATGCCAACTATTTTGGAAGGTTAAAAAAAACCTGTTGCAAATTTGAAAAGCTGTTTCATAAATGTGCTTACAGTCATTGAAATGAAGTGTTGGAGATTTCAATATTTCAAATTTTGACGCCAATAGTTTTCTTTTTACCGCTGAATGAATATCGGCTCCAATCATCGGTTATCATCCCCCTTGATTACTAATAATTGGCATCAGTTTCGGCCCTGGAAGAAAATCAGTCTATCATTACAGAAAAGCAAAATTCATTTGCTCTTTTGTATCAAATACAAATATTGTTTCACATGATTCATTTTCTTCAGGAGATATTCCACAAACTTAAACTTAATGGGTGCCAATATTGGTGAGCACGACCGTATACATGTTTTAAGTGTACGTCAATAAAACAAAAACATTACAGTTATTGCTGTATGGAATGGAAAAGGTTACTATTTTGGGAACCCTAATCACAAAATGTGGTCTTCTACGATTTGTCTTTGTGTTAAGTAACTCCAAATGGATATTCAATGACTGATAACTTTGTCTCAATTCCAACAGTCCTCTTGCCAAGCTGTTATTTCCAGCAGTGGACTCCAACCTGCTGAAGTTCCTTTATGATGACAACCAAAAGGTGGAGCCGGAGTGGTACATTCCCATCATTCCGATGGTGCTTATAAACGGTGCAGAGGGCATTGGAACAGGTTGGGCATGTAAGATTCCCAACTACGACCCCCGAGAGATTGTCAACAACATCAGCCGGATGCTAAACCATCAAGACCCCCTAGCAATGGTAAACTGGTTAGAAAATTGAAATATTATTTGAATTGCACACTTTTAGGCGGCACGGTGACCAACTGGCTGGCGCATCTGCCTCACAGTTCTGAGGACCCAGGTTCAAATCTGGCCTCGCCTGTGTGGAGCTCGCATGTTCTCCCCGTGCCTGCGTGGGTTTTCTCCGGGGACTCTGGTTTCCTCCCACATCCCAAAAACCTGCATGCTAGGTTAATTGAAGACTCTAAATTGGCCGTAGGTGTGAATGTGAGTGCGAATGTTTGCTTGTTTAGATGTGCCCTGCGATTGGCTGGTGACCGGTTCAGGGTCTACCCCGCCTCTCGCCCAAAGATAGCCGGGATGGGCTCCGGCACACGGGTGACCCTAGTGAGGATAAGCGATATGGAAAATGGATGGCTGGACGGATTCACACTTTAAATTTCAAATACGTGATGAATTTGTGTCTGACAGTGAAGCATGTGGTTAGCATGTCAGCCTCACAACAAAGAGGTTCTTGGTTCGAATCCCAGCTCTGACCTTTATGTGTGGAGTTTCCTCTTATAGTCCAAAAGTGAAGTCAGGTTTATTTTTATAGCCCTCAATCAGAAGAGTTGACAAAGATCGATAACATCCCCTGATATGACCCCCAACCAGGCAAGGAAAAACTCAAACCCCCATTTAAGGAAAAAAGAAGAAACCTTGAGAAGGGACCACAGATGGAAGGATCCCCTCCGAAGATAACCAGGCTGCAATGGATGCTGACCAGGGTTTGAGCTGCTTATTTGCAACCTCACCAATGGCCGATTGAAAAACAGGATGTGGCGAAGCGAATATTTCCCACGTTAGCCACGCTGGCGAATCAAAATTGCCCACGTCAAAAGCCCTCCCTGATCAAAGTTCAAGTGAGCGCACTGTGTGCGAACGGCGTTATTGATTTAGTTTTTCCCCCGCTTCGTAAAATGCTTCTATCGTCTGTCCGGCCGCTGCTGGCAGTAACCAGCAGGCTCACACGAGAGGAGCAGCGCATCGGGGAAGACGACCCGAATTGAAGCATGCATATTACTGCGACGTATGTTTGAAGTGTGGTCAATGTGTCCTGCAATGCACGATAGTTCTCGGAGCTAGCTGCCTTCTTCATCAATGCACAAGCCGCTAATCACAGCGTGCTTGTCATGCTGAGCGGTGGCGGCACTGGCTTTAACCAGGGCTGTTACTATCATTTGGGGGCCCGCAGCAGACAGAGTCACCCCCCCCCCCCCCCCCCATTTGAAATCCGTTCCACACCCAAAATTAAATTATACCTATCTTTTTTTTATATCAGTGTCTGATTACAAATAAATATAGTGCAATATAGAAATACAGTGGGTACGGAAAGTATTCAGACCTCCAAGAATTTTTCACTCGTTATATTGCAGCCATTTGCTAAAATCATTTAAGTAATTTTTTTTCCCTCATTAATGTACACACAGCACCCCATATTGACAAAACAAAACGGAATTGTTAAACTTTTTGCAGATTTATTAAAAAAGAAACATTTAAATATCACACAGCCATAATTATTCAGACTCTTTGGTGTAACACTCATATATTTAACTCGGGTGCTGTCCATTTCTTCTGATCATCCTTGAGATGGATCTACACCGTCATTGGAGTCCAGTTGTGTTTGATAATACTGATTGGACTTGATGAGGAAAGCCACACACCTGTCTATATCAGACCTTACAGCTCACAGTGCATGTCAGAGCAAATGAGAATCATGAGGTCAAAGGAACTGCCTGAAGAGCTTAGAGACAGAATTGTGGCAAGGCACAGATCTGGCCAAGGTTACAAAAAAAATTGTGCTGCACTTAAGGTTCCTAAGAGCACAGTGGCCTCCATAATGCTGAAATGGAAGACGTTTGGGACGATCAGAACCCTTCCTCGAGCCGGCCGTCCGGCCAAACTGAGCAGTCGGGGGAGAAGAGCCTTGGTCAGAGAAGAACCCAAAGATCACTGTAGCTGAGCTCCAGAGATGCAGTCGGGAGATGGGAAAAAGTTCTAGAAAGTCAACCACCACTGCAGTCCTCCACCAGTCGGGGCTTTATGGCGGAGTGCGAGACACATGAAAGCCCACAGGGAGTTTGCTAAAAAACAAATAAATGCAGTGCATAATATTGCTTCTAAGGTTAGATTAGAGTGATTACAACGTACAGTAAAACCATTCATGAGACACTTGCTGTAGTTTGGCCTTTTTAAAAATGTGTTTTTATGTTTAATTTACAAAATTAATGAAGTCCTTATTTGCATATTTTGCTTCCCTTGTTGCTAAAATGCAAACTTCTCAAGTGGATTTAGAGATTTGTGAATGTTATTTCCCTTGAAGTAGTCCGCCGTGATGATGACGTCACTGTTAAAACATGGCGGCTCACGAGCAGAGGATTTCTCAGCGTGCATAGCGCCATTGTATAGTTGTGAACACATTCACTGCCATTGACGGCTTTAGAAGTCAAATATCCATGTTAACTCGGAAGGCTGGCAGTGAATGAGTTTTAAAATTCTCTTATGTCAGTTAGTCACCTGATCCCATAAATAGTTGTAATATGGTGAATTGGTTAGCTTTTATTTCATGGTATTTACATTGAGATGTGTTAAAAAGATGTCTGTCCCAATACCTTTGCTCGCTTGAAAAGTGGGTGGCTTCAAACAAAAGGTGCTCTGTCCTCGGTTGTTTAACACATCGAGCTGTAAATACAATGAAATATAAAAGCTGGAATTCTGAACTTTTGTCTCATATTCATCTTTTGATCTCAAACCCAAATGTCTTCTGTATACAACAAAAACAAATTGACCTTGCCGTTCCAATACTTTTGCTGTGAAAAATGATTGGCCTCCTTCTCAAATTCTTATATTGATGCATTGTTTCCCCACTTTAATGTTTAAGATCATCAAACAAATTTAAATATCAGACAAATATAACCCACGGGAACTTAAAATGCCATTTTTAAATGGTGATTTCATTTATTATGGGGAAAAATCCCTTTCCAAAAAGATTGAATATCATGGAAAAGTTTATTTACTGTATTTCCATAATTCCATTCAAAAACTTAAACTTTCATCGATGATAGATTCAGGCCCACAATTTAAACAATTTCAAGTACAACCCAATTCCAATGAAGTTGGGACGTTGTGTTAAAAATAAATAAAAACAGAATACAATGATTTGCAAATCATGTCCAACCTATATTAATTAAATACACTACAAAGACAACATATTGAACATTAAATATGTTGTCTTTGTAGTGATCAACTTTATTGTTTTTAGCAAATAATCATGAACTTGGAAATTTATGGCTGCATCACGTTCCAAAAAAGCTGGGACAGGGTCATGTTTACGACTGTGTTACATCACCTTTTCTTTGAGCAACATCCAATAAAAGTTTGGGAACTGAGGACACGAATTGTTGAAGCTTTGTAGGTGGAATTCTTTCCCATTCTTGCTTGATGTACAGCTTCAGCCGTTCAACAGTCCGGGGTCTCCGTTGCCGTATTTTACGCTTCATAATGCGCCACACATTTTCAATGGGAGACAGGTCTGGACTGCAGGCAGGCC
Organism: Phyllopteryx taeniolatus; assembly: GCF_024500385.1. NCBI lineage: Eukaryota > Metazoa > Chordata > Actinopteri > Syngnathiformes > Syngnathidae > Phyllopteryx > Phyllopteryx taeniolatus. The sequence goes on from NC_084522.1 coordinate 16,664,457, forward strand.
AGTCTAGTACCCGCACTCTTTTACTACAAAGCCACGCTGTTGTAACACGTGCAGAATGTGGTTTGGCATTGTCTTGCTGAAATAAGCAGGGGGTTCCATGAAAAAGACGTTGCTTGGATGGCAGCATATGTTTCTTCAAAACCTGTCTGTACCTTTCAGCATTAATGGTGCCTTCACAGATGTGTAAGTTACCCATGCCATTGGCACTTAAACAGCCCCATACCATCACAGATGCTGGCTTTTGAACTTTGCGTCCACAACAGTCCGGATGGTTCTTTTCCTCCTTGGCCCAGAGGACACGACGTCCACAATTTCCAAAAACAATTTGAAATGTGGACTCGTCGGACCACAGAACACTTTTCCACTTTGCATCGGTCCATCTTAGATGAGCTCGGGCCCAGAGAAGCCGGCGGCGTTTCTGGGTGTTGTTGATAAATGGCTTTTGCTTTGCATAGTAGAGTTTCAAGTTGCACTTACGGATGTAGCGCTGAACTGTATTTACTGACATTGGTTTTCTGAAGTGTTCCTGAGCCCGTGTGGTGATATCCTTTACACATTGATGTCGTTTTTGATGCAGTGGGGATCAAAGGTTCAATGTTGGTTTTCGGCCTTGCCGCTTACATGCAGTGATTTCTCAGAATTCTCTGAACCTTTTGATGATATTATGGACCGTAGATGATGAAATCCATAAATTCCTTGCAATTGTACGTTGAGGAACATTGTCCTTAAATTGTTGGACTATTTTCTCACGCACTTGTTCACAAAGAGGTGAACCTCGCCCCATCTTTGCTTGTGAATGACTGAGCGATTCAGGGAAGCTCCTTTTCTACCCAATCATGGCACCCACCTGTTCACCTGTGGGATGTTCCAAACAGGTGTTTGATGAACATTCCTCAACTTTCTCACTTTTTTGCCACGTCCCAGCTTTTTTGGAACGTGTTGCAGCCATAAGTTCTCAGTTAATGATTATTTGCTAAAAACAATAAAGTTGATCAGTTTGAACATTAAATATCTTCTCTTTGTAGTGTATTCAATTAAATGTAGGTTGAACATGATTTGCAAATCATTGTAATCTGTTTTTATTTGTTTAACACAACGTCCCAACTTCATTGGAATTAGGGTTGTATTTATTTGTTCATTTTTACATAATTTGGGCTTCCAGCTCATAAAACCCACAAAATCAATAATTCAAAAAATTAGAATACTGTGGAGAAATCATTTACTTCTCAGTTTTTGGAGCAAAAAAAGAAAGAAATTATGGTCACATTAAATCAATGAAAATATCGCACTTTCCAAACGATATGTTAATCTTCAATACTACGTTGGGAATCCCTTTACTTTAATTACTGCCTCGATGCGCCGTGGCATTGCCTGGGAGTTATAGAAGCCCAGATTTCCTTGATGCTTGCTGTCAGTTCTTCCTTGTTTTGGGGTCTGGTGCCCCTCATTTTACTCTTGATATAATACCCCATCGATTCTCAATGGGGTTTAGAGCCGGTGAGTTGGCTGGCCAGTCAAGCACTGTGATGACATGGGCATCAAACCAGGTTTTGGTGCGTCTGGCAGTATGGGCAGAGGCCAGGTCCTGCTGGAAGATGAAATCTGCATCTCCATACAGATCCTCAGCAGAAGGAATCATGAAGTCCTCTAAAACATTCTGGAAGACTGTTGCGGTGACCTTGGATTTAAGAAAGCAGAGTTGACCAACACCTGCACTGGACATTGCACCCCAAATCGTGACTGACTATGGATATTTCACACTGGACCTCAAGCAGCCTGGGTTCTGTTCTTCACCCGTCTTCCTCCAAACCCTTGGACCTTGATTCCCGAGTTTAGGGCCACACTTTACTTTCATCGGAAAAGAAAGATGATATGATATCAGTCCTTCTTCTCCTTGGCCCAGTTGAGACGCTTCCTGCGTTGGCTCAGGATCAGAAGCGGCTTGACCCGAGGAAACCGACAGTTGTAGCCCATCTCCCGCATGGGTCTGAATATGGTGGTTTTTGAAGCTGTGACTCCCGCCACATTCCACTCTTTCTGGATCTCTGCTAGGTTCTTGAATCTTCTCTGTTCGATAATCCGCTGAAGCCCACCGTCATCTCTTTTGCCGGTGAATCTTCTCCTGCCACATTTTGTCCTTCCATTGCTCGGACACAGCACTCTGTGAACAGCCAGCCTCCTTAGCTACCAACGTTTGTGGCTTACCCGTCCTATGGAGGGTATCAACGATGGTCTTCTGGCCAGTTGTCAAGTCTGCAGTCTTCCCCATTTTGAACCCAACTGAGACAACTGAACCAAACTGAAGCAATTTCATGACATCTGGGGAAACCCGTGCAGGTGCTTTGAGTTTATTAGATGATTAGTGTGTGACACTCAGTTTAAAACATTTCTGGCCTGCAAAATCTGGGCTGATTTCTTCACAGTATTGTAATTTTTTGAATTCCTAATTTTGTGTGTTTTATGAGCTGGAAGCCTAAATTATGTAAAAATAAACAAATAAATACTTGAAATTGTTTAAATTGTGCGACCTGAATCTATAATCTATGGAAGTTTAACTTTTTGAACGGAATTATGGAAATAAATAAACTTTTCCATGATATTCAATTTTTTTGGAAAGGGTCTATATGTTTGTTTCATGAGCTTTAACATTGGGGTGGGGAAACTATGCAAAAATGTAAGAATTTGAGAAGGGGGCCAATACTTTTTCAGGGCACTGTATATTACCTGAAGAATATATAAGCTTTATTGTATTACTAAATATATTTTTGGTTATCAAGAAAACCATGAACATGGCTAGAGATCAGCTCTTAAACTGTCATGAGCTATTTTCCTTGTCATATTTATATTTGTCCAAACAAATGTACCTTTAGTTGTACCAGACATGAAAAATTAACATGAAACTGTAGAAACAAGATTGGTCAATAGCCCCCCCCCCCCTCTCCCCCATGACTATATTAATATGTTTATATTTATATATACTTATTTTACGCCGAGCTGATCGGTGTTATCGGTATCAGCCGATAATTAGCATTTTATGCTGATCGGCTTTCATGTCATAAGTCGCCGATCGATCGGCTCCGCACAAGACATTTAACTCCGCATCTTCGTCGCGTATGAATCCAAACGCTAGTTTATTTTTAGCCTTGTCACGTGTCTTGTTGCGCAGTACTGTAACTATCTGATGCCCAATAAAGTTTTTTCAATCTTGTGGGTGAAAAAACACGTCGTCGGTGTGGGACTATTTTGCGGTGTCTCAGACAAACAACACGCAAGTTATTTGCAGTCTGTGCACAACTGAAGTACGTCATGGGGAACGTCGTCTAAATTTGATCGTGCACCTGAGTAGCATGCAGCGTGGGGGGAAAAATAAAACATAAAAAGTCAAACGGACTCAAACACCCGTCCATATAGCTGGGACAGTGAGAAAGTTAGAGTACAGTATTTATTAAAGTAATTTATTTGCAATAAAGTAATTTAATTTCAGTAAGTTAGCACCCATTATTTCTGTCATGTTGTCATGTTGATTTGACCTAAACTTATGTGAGTGGCCAATCCTTGAATGGCCCCTAGGGGTCATCGGCGTTTTAACTTTTGTCTAAAATAGCTCGAGAAGAATTTGAGCTGGGACGGACGGCTCCAGCACGCTCGCAACCCTTGTGAGGATAAGCTGCACAGAAACTGGATGGCTACAGTATGCAGTACACAAGTATATACAACAAATGAACAAGTCATGTAAATAGACACATCGCTTCATGTTGTGATCGGATCGGTTATCGTTTTTTTTTTTTTTTAAGCCTAATACTTATACATGATATAAGCTTTCGTAAACAATACATTTGCACCCACTCAGTGGCTGATGTTGTTCATTGCGTACAGAGCCACGACACTCAAAACAGCGGACCTTTTTGCTCCACTTGGATATTAAGTGGTTTACCCTTTTGCAATCAGGGGGATTTGTATTTTTCTCCTTTTCCCAGATTTCCAGATTGGCCTGCTAATTGCGTGCTAAGAGGTCTATGAGCACCGCTAAGAGCGATTTGTAGCGAGTAGTTCAAAAGGATTCTTGCATCTTGTTTCTCCATGAGGAAACGTAATCTGGACTCTGCGGCACCTTGCCATTCGCTCGTCCCCGCCAGTCAGACATGCACGCATGCGCACACACACTTGAGACACAGAACCCTCCCTCCATATAAAGGCATTTCTCTAACTTGTCAGCAGACAGGCAGTCATTAGCTGACCGTCAGCTTTTTGTGTACTGCTTTTAAGACACAACTGGATCGCTGTCGCACGTTTGTTTGTTTTTTTGTTTTGTTTTACTTTACAAGACTTGAACCATGCTATTTTCTTTATGTCAAAATACCTTGGTTTGGTACTTGTATCGGTACTTGGTGCAATACTATGTTGCAATAATAAATAGATTTGTCCACTCACATGTTAAGAGTATTAAAAACTTGAAAAATGGCATTTTATTGTACATTTAGAACAGATACAAAATGTGTGATGAAATTGGGATTAATTGCCAGTTGACTATGAAAATGATGCAATTAATCATGATTAAAAAAATGTATTGTTTGACAGCCCTAATAATTCCACAACTTTCTTGGATTTATTAGCTTACCTTTGTTTCCTTATAGCTTCCCAGATATAAAAACTTTAAAGGGGTGATCCACGAACTGGGTCCGAACCAGTATCTGGTCAGCGGAGAGGTGTCAGTCCTTGACAAAAACACCATCGAGATCACAGAACTTCCCGTCCGAACATGGACACAGGTACACTTCAGCTACTTGTCCAATCCGTATAAGATACATTTCTAAAATGTCAGAAGAACTGTTGTATTGTATGACGTAGAAGAAGACTCTTCACTCTTAGAGGCAGCACTTGAACACCAAACGGACAAATGACACTTGTCAATGAATGTGCATGTGGCGCGTGCAGCTGACACTTTGTCAAACACCTCCTCGTCCCCAGTTGACCACGTTGCCTAACATGCATGTGCCGGTTATTAGAAGTCAAAGCTGATAAAAAGCATTACAGCTCATGCTATTATGCGCGATTCAAAGCACGAATCTTTAGGTATTATGTTTGGGAACTGGTGCAAGGACATTGGTCCTGTGAAGGTTCACATACTGCAGCAGTCACCATCACCACCCAACCACCACTCACAAACTTAAAACAAAATAAGTGGGATATAAAATGGAATGCGAACTGGTGCTGAGCATAATCACGGTCTCCGCGGTCATGTGCAGGCTTATAAGGAGTCTGTGCTGGAGCCGATGCTGCAGGGCACCGACAAAACACCATCACTCATCAGCGATTATAAGGAGTACCACACAGATTCGACCGTTAAGTTTGTGGTTCGCATGTCTGAGGAAAAACTAGCCCAGGCTGAGGCAGCTGGGCTCCACAAAGTCTTCAAACTTCAATCCAGCCTCACCTGCAACTCAATGGTAAACATTCATTCAACTTAAAATTGACTAGAGATCAGTTCTGATAGGAATTCAAGATGGTGTATAATCATAATTTTTTTTCCCCGTCTACTTTATTCTTAGGTTCTGTTTGACCACATGGGTTGTCTAAAGCGATATGATTCAGTCCAAGACATTCTAAGAGAATTCTTTGAGCTGCGCCTGCACTACTACAAACTTCGAAAGGACTGGTTAATTGGTAGCCTCGGAGCTGAAGCAGCTAAACTGTCCAATCAAGCGCGTTTTGTGCTGGAGAAGATCGAAGGAAAAATTTCAATTGGTAAGAGGTTTGAAAAGTTTTAAATCTTCAGTCTGAAGATTTTGTTCTTTATTTTGTGTCCAAACAGAGAACAAATCCAAGCGTGAGCTAATCCGCATGTTGGTCCAGAAAGGCTATGAGTCTGACCCTGTAGCTGCCTGGACTAAGGCTCAAGAAAAGGTACAGTTAACTGCATCAAAGCTGTGCTTTTATGAAACATTCATGTGGTGACATCAGGCTATGAGGCCAAATATCGATGTTTTGTGTCTCTGTAAATATACAGCAGCTGAAATATGTAACAACTCACCATTTTTCTCATTAAATATATTTCCAAAGGGGCTATTGACATGAAAATTTGACCAGATGTTGGGAACAACCCAAGTAATCCATACATACAAAGAAAGTAGAACAAATAAGATGAGAAATTAAGTTCTATGTAATAATGTGAAATGACACATCGAAAAAGTATTGAACACGCCCACTGGTATTTATTTAATACTTTGTTTGCAATAACAGCTTCAAGATGCCTCCTGTATGGAGAAACTAGTAGCATATATTGCTCTGGTGTGAATCAATGTCCCCCACCTCCCCTGGAACATGGGTGAAGTTCTGCCAGAGGTCCGAGTTGAAACTCCTTCTGACGGGGGATTCTGCCAGACGTTCCCAGCAGACCCTCACAATACGTTTGAGCCTGTCAGGTCAGACCAGCATCTTCCCCCACTGTCGGAGCCAACTCACCACCAAGTGGTGATCAGTTGACAGCTCCGCCCCTCTCTTCACCCGCCTGTCCAAGACATCCAGCCGCAAGTCCGATGACACGACCACAAAGTCCATCATCAAACATCGACCTCGGGTGTCCCACGTGTGGACACCCTTATGCTTGAACATGGTGTTCGTTATGGACAATCCGTGAGCACAGAAGTCCAATAACAGAACACCACTCGGGTTCTGATCGGAGGGCGGGGGCGTTCCTCCCAATCACGCCCTTCCAGGTCTAACTGTCATTGCCCACATGTGCATTGAAGTCCCCCAGCAGACCGATGGAGTCCCCAGCGGGAGCGCTCTCCAGCACCCCCTCCAAGGACTCCAAAAAGGGTGGGTACTCTGAACTGCTGTTTGGTACATAGGCACAAACAACAGTCGGGACCCGTCCCCTCACCCGAAGGACCCTCTCGTCCACCGAGGTGAACCCCAATAAACAGGCACAATAAATATACCTACACCTGCTCGGCGCCTCTCACCGTCGGCAACTCCAGAGTGGAAGAGGACTGGTAGCAGAGCCCAAGCCGTGTGTGGAGGCGAGCACGACTATATCTAGTCGGAACTTCTCAACCTCACACACCAACTCGGGCTCCTTCCCTGCCAGAGAGGTGACATTCCACGTCCCATGAGCCAGCTTCTGTAGCCGGGGATCGGATCGCCAAGGTCCCCGCCTTCGGTCACCGCCAAGCTCACACTGCACCCGACCCCTATGGCCCCTTCCACAGGTGGTGAGCCCATGGGAAGGGGGACCCACGTTCCCCTTTTGGGCTGTGCCTGGCCGGGCCCCATAGGTGCAGGTCCAGCCACCAGGCACTCGCTTTCCAGCCATACCTTCAGGGTCCAATTTTCAAGGAAATAAAATGTTATCTTCCGTAATTCTTTGTCGGGAGTACAACAGGTCTGTTTGGATTCTGAGCTGACAGCCGACATCCAGAGCTCCGGCAGCCAACCCCGTCCTAATTCTCGGGCTCGAGGCAGTACTCGTCCGTTGGTCCTGAATGCTCAATCACCCGGGGTCCCCCTGGCTATCAATCCGAGGATATAACATCTGACACCACTTTTGTGTTGGAAATCCTTCTTTTGAAGAATAATTAAGGAAACAATCTTGTCGTTATGATTTTTTTGAATACAAAAAGCTAATTACATGATACAAACAAAAAGACAGAGGGAGAAAGAACAAAAATTAAGAGGGAGAGGGGAGGAGATGGCTGGCTGTCCTCAAGATCTTTGCAAGCCCCCACACTCTCTCTGAACCCGAAACCCGAAAAGAAAAAAAAAGATTATAAGGAAAGTCCTTCAGTCAGATACAGTAAATTTCCATAATCAGGACATTTCCACCAGCTACCCAGCCAGCTGTTGTACCCCGCTTGGGAATGTCCTTGGATAAGAAAAACACAGGCTTGCTGCTTTTAGACATCTCAGAGAAGTTAAACCAGAGTTATGGAACAATAAATACATTTTCAAGGAAATGCCTTCAACCTTATAAATGTTAATATATGTAATCTTGCCAACTCAATAGGAATTTGGAATGACAGATGGTGGTAGACTTAGCAAAAAGGTTGGAAATGGCTGGAGTGAACACTTTATTTCCAGAAGAGACAGGAACATAGGGTGACCTACAAGAACGGCGGTAGAAGCACGCAGGTGGATTACATCTTGTTCAGACGATATAATCAGAAGGAGATTACTGACTGTAAATTAGTGGTAGGGGAGGGTGGCTAGACAGCTTAGGATGGTGGTGTGACAGATGACTGGTAGCGGGGAGGAAGATTAAGAAGACAAAGACAGAGCAGAGATCCATGTGGTGGAATCTGAGCAAGGAAGATTGTTGTTTGGCTTTTCGAGAAGAAGTGAGACAGGCTTTTGGTGGACAGGAGGAGCTTCCAGAAGACTGGGCCACTGCAGCCAAGGTGATTAGAGAGACAGGCAGGAGAGTACTTGTTCTATCTTCTGCTTGGAAGGAGACTTGGTGGTGGAACCTCAAAGTACAGGGAATAATACAAGAGGTTAGTTCAGAAGAAGTGGGACACTGAGAGACAAGAATACATGGAGATGCAACATAGGGTAAAGGTAGAGGTGGCAAAGGCCAAACAAGAGGCATGTAATGACATGTATGCCAGGTTGGACACTAAAGAAGGAGAAAAGGATCTATACAGGCTGGCCAGACAGAAGGATAGAGATGGGAAGGATGTGCAGCAGTTTAGAGATAGATATGTGTTGACTGGTGGCAGTAGTGTGCTGGATGGATGGAAAGAATACTTTGAGGAGTTGATGAATGAGGAAAATGAGAGAGAAGAGTAGTCGCGCCTTGCAATTGTGGTGGACCAGGAAGCAGCAATGATTAAGAAGGGGGAAGTTAGTAAGGCACGAAAGAGGATGAAAAATGGAAAGGCAGTTGGTCCTCATGACATACTTGCAGAGGAATGGAAGCATCTCGGAGAGGGGGCTGTGGGTGAGAGGATGCCTGAGGAATGGAGAAAAAGTGTGCTGGTGCCCATTTTTAAGAACAATTATGTGCATAGATGTGGGAACTATAGCGGAATGAAGTTGATGAGCCACATAATGAAATTATGGAAAAGAGTCGTGGAGGCTAGATTTAGGACAGTAGTGAGTATTTGCAAGCAACAGTATGGTTTCATGCCTACAAAGAGTACCAATATGCATTATTTGCCTTGAAGGTGTTGATGGAGAAGGACAAGGAACTTAAGAAGAAGCTACATTGTGTCTTTGTAGTTCTAGAGAAAGCCTTTGACAGAGTACCCAGAGAAGAACTGTGGTATTGCAGGCAGAAGTCTGGAGTGCCAGAGAAGTATGTTGGAATAGTACAGGACATGTACGAGCCGAAGTAAGACAGAATATATGTGCATAAATGAGAGCGGTGGAGGAGGACGAGTGAGGCTACAGGGAGAAGATATCGTAAATACTTGGGGTCAACAGTCCAGAGCAATGGTGAGTGTAGTAAGGAAGTGAAGAATCCGGTCTAAGCAGGTTGGAACGGTTGGAGGAAGGTGTCAGGTGTGTTATGTGACAGAAGAGTCTCTGCTAGAATGAAGCGCAAAGTTTATAAGACAGTGGTGAGGCCAGCCATGATGTACGGATTAGAGACAGTGGCACTGAAGAGACAACAGGAAGCAGAGTTGGAGGTGGCAGCAATGAAGATGTGAGATTCTCTCGGAAGAGTGAGCAGGTTGGATAAAATTAGAAATGAGCTCATCAGAGGGACAGCCGAGGTTCGATGTTTTGGAGACAAAGTTAGAGAGAGCAGACTTCGATGGTTTGGACACGTCCAGAGGAGAGAGAGTGAGTATATTGGTAGGATGATGAGGTTGGCGATGCCAGACTAGAGGAGGAGAGCTAGAGGAAGACCAAAGAGAAGGTTGATCGATGTCGTGAGGGAAGACATGAGGGTGTTCAAGAGGAGGTGTATGTATGTATGTATGTCTGTGTCTCCATTTTCTGAGCCGCTTCTCCTCACTAGGGTCTCGGCCGTGCTGGAGCCTATCCCAGCTGTCTTCGGGCGAGAGGAGGGGTACAACCTGAACTGGTCACCAACCAATCGCAGGGCATATATAAACAAACAACCAGCCGCACTCACATTGACACCTACGGGCAATTTAGAGTCTTCAATCAACCTATATATATATATATATAGATATATATATATATATATATATTTATTTTTTTCAAAGAGTACTAGGATTTCTTATAATTCATGTCAAGTCTGCTACCTTAACTTACCTTTGAAACACACCGTATATTTTGCAGCCTGGACCGTCTCCATTTGCTCAAACTTTCTCTTCTCTGTCACGTGTGTGTGATACTGAGAGCATTTTGGATTAAGGCCGATGCCGATATGCACCAAAATGCCAAATATCGGTCCCGATAATAATAATAATATACATCACTCAAAAATGAGCAACACTCCGTTTATTAATTTGAAGAAGTTCCACCATCATCCAAGTGATTATGTGCAAAGAATGAAAATGTGAGCACAGTCAGTACAGCGTATCACTCACTGCACACCACACGTAGCATTAGCAGTTAGCCACTGCTAGCGGTGAGGCCACCAGACCAAAGCAGCAGTCAATGGTGTCATCATTATTCAGGTGGGATAAAGTGGCAGAACTAGTTAATCTGTATTATTGTTAAAGAAGATGGACATTTGAAAATAGCAATAATAGAAGCAACCAACAATAGTATCATAGCTGGAGGATGATAGTGTTTACAATCCAAGGTGTCTTCATTATCCCAGATGGGGCAGTTTGTTTATTTTGTGTCTTGTCCCTCCAAAAATACTCAGGACTTCAAACTATATTTTTCTACTTTCATTGCGCTGTTGAGTGAAAATTGTTAACAAAAGGCGTTCATAAAATGTTGAACTACTCTCTAGCTTTTTTATTTTTCAGTGCAGATGGTTTAAAACCGGCCACTTAAAAAAAAAGTTCATTTAAAAAAAAAAATCGAGAACGGACGATATGAAAAAAAAATAGTTGTGATCTTTTCTTTTTTTTTTCCTTTTTGCCAGATCGCCCAGCTCTAGTTGAGAATCTTTTGCCTCCTCACGAGTTGATTCGATTACGATTTGAAAAGAAAAACTTTACATTGGATTTTTTTCTTCTAAGGATTTTTTTTGTCTCTCACAGGCTAAAGAAGAAGACGACGACGATGGAAATGAGAGCGACAGCTCATTGCTCTCTGGTACTTCGTCTGGCCCAAATTTTAATTACATCCTCAACATGTCTCTTTGGTGCTTGACGAAAGAGAAGGTGGAGGAGCTCCTGAAACAAAGAGACCAGAAGGTTTGGTGAAGCACATTTCTTTTTCTCTTCTGCACACTGATCATCATTATTAGTCTTAATTTTATGAATGCAGCCCTCCGGGAGGGCACAAGCCAGTGCAAACTATAGGCCGGTCCCAAGCCCAGATACTGTAAATGCATTGAGTTGCATCAAAGCAAGCAAGCGGCCAAACAAATACAGTATGAGCGTTCATCCAAAGGATTCATAGAGAACGGGATCACCGGACTGGATTAACAACAACCGTCATCGCTGCTGTTAACCTGTTAGCCTGTGGTAACTCAGCTAATGTGGGTCAAAGATGATGGAGCGGTGGAAAGCGATTCATCGGCCTGAAAAGAACAGAGAAGCACAGAGCCTAAAACTGAAAGTAGGGACTTTGAATGTTGGGACTATGACAGGGAAAACTAGGGAGTTGGTTAACATGATGATCAGGAGGAAGAGAGAGTAGCACAGCTGTCAAATGCTACGGAATGTCCGTATATAAGAAGCTGCTTGGGGGCACGAGTTTTTATGACGCCCCCTGAGAATATTTTGAAGAAAAAGAGTGACGTTCAGTGTTGTGGGATCAATCGAAGAATAAAGTTGGTGAGCCATACAAAGTTATGAGAAAGATTAGTGGAGGCTAGACTGAGGACAGAAGGGAGTATTGATGAGCAACAGTATGGGTTCATACGATGGGTGGGGGATATATCGAATATACTCGATAGATTGCGGGTTGTTGCACGTGAGATGTATAAAATGACTATATCGTGACTATCGAGTTCCAAATCCTCACATCATGTTTTCTGCTTTCACACTCTGCTGGTGCGCCTCTCATAGTAAGCAGCACACTCCAGAAAACCCACCCATCCAGAAAGCTCCTACGTGCGTGCATGTTTTTGTATCATCTTAATACCGAGAATATTTAATTTTCATGTTCCCATGGGCTCACCACCTGTAGGAGGGGCCATAGGGGTCGGGTGCAGTGTGAAGTGGGCGGTGGCCGAAGGCGGGGACCTTGGGAATCCAATCTCCGGCTACAGAATCTGGCTCTAGGGATGTGGAATGTCCCCTCTCTGGCAGGGAAGGATCCCGAGCTGGTGTGTGAGGTCAAGAAGTTCCGACTAGATATAGTCGGATTCGCCTCCACACACAGCTTGGGCTCTGGTCCCAGTCCTCTCGGGAGGGGTTGGACTCTCTTCCACTCTGGAGTTGCCCACGGTGAGAGGCAGGTGTCGGTATACTTATTGCCCCCCCCCCCCCCCCCCCCCCATCTGTACATTGGGGTTCACCCTGGTGGAAAGAGTGGGTAGCCTCCCTCTGCCTTCGGGTGGGGGGACAGGTCCTGAATGTTGTTTGTGATTTTGACTGTCCCACGGTAATGTTCTTGAAAACATTTTAAAAATTCAGACAAATTTGAACAAATTGGCAGCTCTGCAACAGGAAGTAAAGCTGGAGGTGGCGGAATTGACCATGTTTAGGTTGTTTTTATAAATGACCAAGTTGGATAGAGTTAGAAATGGGTTTTTTTTCACCCTTGCCTGGAATTGTTTTTTTTTTTTTCCTTTTTCAGAACGTTACCCCCCCTTTATCAGCTGAAAACCCCACCTACTCATGATTTTCTATGACATGGTAAAAAAGTACATCCATCCATCCATCTATTTTCTACCGCTTATCCGAGGTCGGGTCGCAGGGGCAGTAGCTTTAGCAGGGACGACCAGACTTCCCTCTCCCCAGCCACTTCATCCATCTCTTCCGGGGGGATCCCGAGACGTTCCCAGGCCAGCCAGAGGATGTAGTCTCTCCAGTGTGTCCTGGGTCGTCCCCGGGGTCTCCTCCCGGTGGGACGTGCCCGGAACACCTCACCAGGGAGGCGTCTGGGAGGCATTCGAATCAGATGCCCCAGCCACCTCATCTGGCTCCTCTCGATATGAAGGAGCAGCGGCTCTACTCTGAGATCCTCCCGGATGACCAAGCTTCTCACCCTATCTCTAAGGGAGAGCCCGGACACCCTGCGGAGGAAACTCATTCCGGCCGCTTGTATCCGGGATCTCGTTCTTTCGGTCACGACCCACAGCTCGTGACCATAGGTGAGGGTAGGAACCTAGATCGACCGGTAAATCGAGAGCTTCGCCTTTTGGCTAAGCTCCTTCTTTACCACAACGGATCGATACAAAGTCCGCATCACTGCAGACGCTGCACCGATCCGCCTGTCAATCTCCCGTTTCATTCTTCCCTCACTCGTGAACAAGACCCCAAGATACTTGAACTCCTCCATTTGGGGCAGGATCTCATCCCCGACCTGGAGAGGGCACGCCAGCCTTTTCCGACTGAGGACCACGGTCTCAGATTTGGAGGTGCTGATTCTCATCCCAGCCGCTTCACACTCAGCTGCAAACTGCTCCAGTGAGAGTTGGAGGTCACGGCTAGATGAAGCCAACAGAACCACATCATCTGCAAAAAGCAGAGATGCAATACTGAGTCCACCAAACCGGACCCCCTCTACGCCTTAGCTGCATGTAGAAATTCTGTCCATAAAAGTTATGAACAGAATCGGTGACAAAGGGCAGCCTTGGCAGAGTCCAACCCTCGCTGGAAACGTGTCCGACTTACTGCCAGATATGACCAAACTCTGACTCCGGTCATACAGGGACCGAACAGCCCGTATCAGGGGGTTCGGTACCCCATACTGCCGAAGCACCCCCCACAGGAGCCCCCGAGGGACACGGTCGAACGCCTTCTCCAAGTCCACAAAACACATGTAGACTGGTTGGGCGAACTCCCGTGCACCCTCGAGGACCCTGCCAAGGGTGTAGAGCTGGTCCGCTGTTCCACGGCCTGGACAAAAACCACACTGCTCCTCCTGAATCTGAGATTCAACTTCCCGACGGACGCTCCTCTCCAGCACCCCTGAATAGACCTTACCAGGGAGGCTGAGGAGTGTGATCCCCCTGTAGTTGGAACACACCCTCCGGTCCCCCTTCTTAAAAAGGGGGACCACCACCCCAGTCTGCCAATCCAGAGGCACTGTCCCCGATGTCCACGCGATGTTGCAGAGGCGTGTCAACCAGGACAGCCCTACAACATCCAGAGCCTTGAGGATCTCTTCCGAATCTCTTCCATCCCCGGGGCCTTGCCACCGAGGAGCTTTTTAAAAAGGCCCGATAGGACTCCTTCTTCAGCTTGGTGGCCTCCACCAACGGGTTCGGGGATTGCCACCTTACGGCCACAGCTCCGGTCGGCCGCCTCAGCAATGGAGGCGGGGAACATGGTCCACTCGGACCCCGCCTCCCCCGCAACATGAGCAAAGTTCTGTTGGAGGTGGGAGTTTAAACTCTTTCTGACAGGGGATTCTGCCAGACGTTCCCAGCAGACCCTCACAATACGTTTGGGCCTACCACGTCGGACCGGCATCTTCCCCCACCATCGGAGCCAACTCACCACCAGGTGGTGATCAGTTGACAGCTCCGCCCCTCTCTTTACCCGTGTGTCCAAGACATGCGGCCCCAAGTCCGATGACACGACCACAAAGTCGATCATCGAACTGCGACCTAGGGTGTCCTGGTGCCAAGTGCACGTGTGGACACCCTTATGCTTGAACATGGTGTTCGTTATGGACTATCCGTGATGAGCACAGAAGTCCAACAACAGAACACCGCTCGGATTCTGATCGGGGTGGAGGGGGGGCGTTCCTCCCAATCACGCCCTTCCAGGTCTCACTGTCATTGCCCACGTGAGCCATTGAAGTCCCCCAGCAGAACGATGGAGTCCCCAGCGGGAGCGCTCTCCAGCACCCCCTCCAAGGACTCCAAAAAGGGTGGGTACTCTGAACTGCTGTTTGATGCATAGGCACAAACAACATTCAGGATCCGTCCCCCCCAACCGAAGGCGGAGGGAGGCTACCCTCTCGTCCGCCGGGGTGAACCCCAACGTACAGGCGCCGAACCGGGGAGCAATAAGTCTACCCACACCTGCTCGGCGCCTCTCACCGTGGGCAACTCCAGAGTGGAAGAGAGTCCAACCCCTCTCGAGAGGACTGGTACATAAGGTGCACCGTATTATTGGGCGCAGGCATGGTAAAACATACGCTAGCTTAAAACATACGGTAGCAGGCATGGACGTGGAAAAACCATAAACGATATACAGTATTTTCCCAGAAACGATTACAACAAATGATAGTATCATTCATGTTTTTTTTTATTTGTAATGCCACTTACATAGAGTATATTAGAGCATAATTCAAGTAGGTACATACTTTTTAGAGCAATTCACTTTTAATTCTCAGGAATAGGAATATTGGCATTGAAGTAAAATCACTCACAAACTAAATTCCTCATGTAATTTGGTGCTGGCAACAGGCTAGTTAGCTCGATCGCGGCTTGTTGGATGCAGAGGGTGGAGGAATTTGCTCTGATTTTTGTAACACGCGACCGTGAGTACTAAAGTGGAGAGAGGAACTTGGCAACTTGACAACACAGCGCAAGCAAAGGGTACACAGGAAAGAGCTGTGGGATTTGCTGTTTTCTGTACTGTACAGTACTACATGGGGAAATTCACCAATCATTTACACTTCACTTCAAACTGACATTTTCCCAGGTGCGTTCAAAATCGCCGTTGTAAAAGTCTTACTCAAGAAAGCCAACTTATACAGTGATGCACTAACCAGCTCCAGACAAATAATCAAACGTCACATTCATTAGGAATGCTATCCTCCGCGAATAGCAGGGTTCAACTGTATATTGGTAGAAGGATGGTGAGGATGCAGGTGCCAGGCAAGAGAGTTAGAGGAAGACCTAAGAGAAGGTTGACAGATGGAGTCGGTCGGGCAAGACATGAGGGCAATTGGTGTTAGAGAGGAGGATGCGGAGGGTAGGCTTCGCCCCGGTACACACATAAACAGAAGTCGGCCTGTTTTTCTACCGATTTTGACCCTTGCTGACCAATCATGTCAAATGCCGGACAATCTTAAATTTTATAAGATTGTCCTTCGGGCTGATGTGTGTTAAGAGTGGACTCGTCTCGATTTTAGGGTCCCAAACAAGTTGGGGCCAACAATGACCAAAAGTCTTCATGTGTGTGGGGGGAGAGTCAACGTCCCCTGTCACGACGCGGTGTATTGTGACGTCGAACGGAATATTGCCAATCAAGAAGAACCCTGACTCAACAAAAGGGAAATAAAAACAATCAACAAACAATTATCAATCTATTCTTGCTCTTGTGCAGACAGGAGAGCTGCAGAATATCCAGGAGAAATCTTCAGAGGATCTGTGGAAGGAGGACTTGGCAGTTTTCATTGAGGAGTTAGATGTAAGTGTTTCTACAGAATCTATCTCGTTGTTTACCCCCGGCCAAATTACGGCTGCCTCCGAATGCAAGGTGCTGACAAAGCTCCTTTAAGCTCTTTTAGGTATGGATTTGTAAACAAGGAAAAGTTTGCTGCGGGAGGTTGGATGCAGTTGATACAAAAAAAAAAAAAATGAAGTGGTGAAAAAACTTGGTGCGTCCAGAAAATATTCACAGCGCCTCACTTTTTCACATTTTATGTTAAAGCCTTATTCCAAAATGTTCCCAATTCATTTTTTTCCCCTAAATATCCTACACATGACAGCACATAATGATGTGCAAAAATGTTTATTGAAATTTTTTGCAAGTAAAAATCAAAAACAAAACAAAGAAATCCCATGTACATCCAGTAAGTATTCACAGCCTTTGCCACGAAGCTCAAAATGGATCTCAGATGCATCATGTTTGCGCTGATCATCCTTGAGAGGTTCCTACAGCTTAACTGGAGTCCACCTGTAGTAAAGGATACAGAAAGATTTCTGCTGCTTTGAAGGTTCCTTTGAGCACATTAAGTTCCAAACCACCAGGACTCTTCCTAGAGCTGGCCGCCTGTCTAAACTGAGCAATCGGGGGAGAAGGGACTTAGTCAGGGAAGTGACTAAGAACTCGATGGTCACTCCGTCAGAGCTCCAACGGCCCTCTTTGGAGAGAGGAGAACCTTCCAGAAGGACAACCTTCTCTGCAGCACTCCAGCACAATCAGGCCAGTATGGTAGCGGAACCCACTCCTTAGTAAAAGGCACATGGCAGCCCGCCTGGAGTTTGCCAAAAGGCACCTGAAGGACTCTCAGACCATGAGAAAGAAAATTCTCCGGTCTGATGAGAATGTGAATTCCAGGCGTCGTGTTTGGAGGAAACGAGGCACCGCTCATCACCTGACCAATACCATCCCTGCAGTGAAGCATGGTGGTGGCAGCATCATGCTGTGGGGTTGTTTTTCAGCAGTAGGAACTGGGAGACAAGTCAGGATTGAGGGAAAGATGAATGCAGCAATATACAAAAAACCTGCTCCAGAGTGCTCAGGACTTCAGACTGGGGCGAAGGTTTACCTTCCAACATGACAACGACCCTAAGCACACAGCCAAGACAAACAACTCTGTGAATGTCCTTGAGTGGCCCAGCCAGAGCCTAGACTTGAATCCAATCGAACATCTCTGGAGAGATCTAAAAATGGCTGCGCACCGACGTTTTTTATTTTGAATACATCTGCAAAACAACACAACAACAAAAACTTGTTTCACGTTGTCATTATGGAGTGCTGTGTGTAGAATTTGGAGGGGGGGGGAAAAAAGGAATTTATTCCATTTTGGGGTGAAGCAAACCAAATTTAAAAAAATGTGGAAAACGTGAAACGCTGTGAATACTTTACGGATGCACTGTATGATAAAGAACACGATGCTGGTAAATAATGGCTGTTTTTGTTTTTTTCCATCAGAGTTTTGAGGCACTTGAGCGAGAAGAGCATAATTTAGGGAAAGTCATCAAACTCGTGAAAGGTAAAGTTGGTAAACCCAAAGCAAAGAAGCTGAATCTCGAGGAGACCATGCCGTCACCATTTGGCCGCAGGGTGGATCCTCCATCTCAGCCGCTGAAATCTGACGCATCCAAGAAATTGACTAAAAAGAAGAAGGTAAACGTGATTATTCAGAAGCCATATCACAGTTTTTTACGTATGAGAGGCTGTTGTCTATTATGTGAAAGATTGCACCCATGCCAGCTTAGAGTTTCATTCAAATAGGCCTACGGCAAATAAAAAGCCACCTTTCTCTCAAAAACACTCATTAACAGTATGCATCAAATAAATACAATAACACAAGCCTGTGTTTTTATCTTCAAATATTTCTCTGTTATATAAATATTCAAAATCCTTTTTTTTTTTTTTTTTTTTTTTTGCCAATTGTTGAAAGTAGCAAGTCTTAAGATATTTTATTTTTCCAAAACACGCAGCGCTGATAGATGTGGCTCCTTACGTGGTTATTGAAGAGTTACTTGACCTAGATGTTGTTTTTGTTATCTAGTTGTACTTAATAATGATACACTTCTTGATAAATGACTTAATCATTTCAGAATGTGAACATGTTCAAATTGTATGTTGATAACAGAACACATCATAAAGCTCATCATGTACAAAAGCTACGGAATCAACCATGATCACGAACCTCATCATCTACATACAGCTGTTCTTGATTACGTTTTGCAGATCTCTTGCACATCAAGAAGATGTGCAATGCTTTTACTCTTCCGTATGCAAAACGGTTCGGTTCCACTGCGTCGGTTCGGTCCGCATGTGTCCCTGTTCGGTTTGTAGTAGGGGTGGGCGCATTGATCTAAATATCGATACTATCGATACCAAGCTGAGTATTGGTATCGCATCGATACTAGCGTGATGTATTGTATTGTGCAATGGAAGGTACTTTTTTGTTGTGATGTTGACATTGCTATATTTATATTTTTGGTTACATTGCTGCTTTTTGGCTTACTGTGTTATTTTGACAAGTGACTTTTATTCTGAAACAATTGTGGTTGTAGAAGAATTATTTTATTATTCAATTGTTAACATTTTTTCTATTGTGGTTAAAAAAAAAACAATGAGTATTGCCTAAAAACCTAAAAACATTTTTGTCCAATGTTCTGTATTCATCGCACATGCTTTGACGTTGACCAAAAAGTAAACCTCATGAAATTCGGTTGAGACATGAACAAGTTCTAATTCAGTTCGAATGTACATGCATTGCCTTTGATAGGACACATTACCGTAGTTTTCCGGGTACGGCGCGGCTGACCAGGAAGACCGCTACTGTGCAAGCAGACAACAGGGCAATGGAGCGAGCATTGGCAGGTTTCAAGCACTTTTGAATGAAATGAAAATAAACGATCACGGCAACGAATAAATTAATTGTCAACAATTTGGAGCATCAACGTCGTTGTAACTAGGGTTGGGCATCGAGAATCAAGAACCGATTGGAACGTGGACTAAGATTCCGGTTCTCCCAGAATCGTTCAAATAAAAAAAAGTTCGGTTCCTAAAGTTTGCAGACCCCGAAGAAAAAAGTGGCGAAAACCAACAAAGAAGAATGCACACAAAGACATGCTTGTGCCCAACGGCCGCGGCAGACAAAAGTGTTTCTTAACTTTGTTAAAATAAATGACCAGTCACCTCAGTGCAACACTTGGATTAAGATTATTTTGCGCTTTTAGCGGTGGCGTGGGAAGTTATTTTTAGTGCCAAAATGCTGAGTTCTGCTGCGTATTCTTCAGAATTAAAGGCTACACACTTAAAATATCAAGTGAAGTTAAAACTTATATAAACCAAAATAACTATTTTAACAATGCTGATTTACCTTTTAGCTGAAGCAATAATTAATGAATATTAGGTCAATTGGGTTATTGCCTTTGAGTTCATTGGTTTGATATTGATACTGGTTGATAAAGAAGGCCGAGTCAAATGTTCATTTTAGTTTAAGCTGCAGGCTGCTAAGAAAATGGATGTTCGTAATTTGGACACCCGTTATTTCAACCATGCAATATTTTTTGACGCAGCCCCCTAAAAAGAATCGGGGGCGAGAATCGTTTGGAACCGGAATCGAAATGGAGAATCGGTACCGGAATCGCTCAAATTCAAACGATGCCCAACCCTAATTGTGACTCATCATGGCAGCCCTAGTTTTGACTAGTGCTTACATACGATATATTCTTGCTTTAACAATTTTGGGGTTGAATTCCTCTTTAAGAAGACAATGAATAAAACATGCACACATTCTGAATATTCCTGCAAAATAGCATAACAAAAAAAAACGACAGATATATTTAGACTTCTGTCGAGAAATCTGTAATCCTATGCGTTGCAGTGATGCTGTTTTTACAGAAGAGAGTCATGTGAAGTGCTTTGGTGTTATATAATGCGGTCTTTCCAACTATGTGTTTAGAGTTTACAACATTATTTCCCCCCACAGGCGTATTGATTGTTGAGTTCAACCAGGAATGTTTCATCTCTAATTGGGTTAACATGAGGTGAAAAACTGTGAGAGAAACAAGACCCTCAGCGGTGTTAAGACGCTGTGTTTTCGTGTCAGGTCGACTCAGACCCAGCTCTGAAGTTGGAGGGTGATGAGGATGGTTTGGGCCGAGATGCAGCAACAGGCGAAAGCCCTGTAGTCAAACCAAAGAATCCACGTGTAAAGAAGGACAAGAAAGAACCAGGTTAGAATTTGATACTGACTCTTGGTGCTTTGGCTGTGGCATCAAATAGATGTGCCCTGCGATGGCTGGAGACCAGTTCAAGGCCCGAAGATAGCCGGGATAGGCTCCAGCACGCCCACGACTCTAGCGAGGATACGCGATATGGGAAATGAATGAATGAATGACATTTGTTTGTTCATGCAGGCGTTCCCAGAGTGAGAAAAACACCAGGACCCAAAGGAACTCCTGTAAAGAAGGTGAAAAAAAGAAATCCCTGGTCTGAAGATGAGTCCAATTCAGACAGTGATCTGGAGAATAGTCAGCCTGTCATCCCTAGAGAGACCAAATCTCAAAGGGCATCAGGTATGGTTGACCATTCAAATGCCAGTCTGGTATGAATAACATAGCATTGTGTGTCTTGGGTGATCAGAGTGTGAGCATGAACAGGTTCCTACGCGAGCATGGGAGTATGGAATTTGATTTCATACATTTCCAGGTCAGGAAAAGTATGGAAAATGGAAACTATTGTATGGGAAAATATTCATGTTTCCAAGACTGTTACAACAGCCTAATCCATCTAAAAAGAAACGAATAGAAGCTTAAATTTTCACAAATATTTGTTTTTATTTATTACCAACCTTTTTTGCCATAAGGCGCACGGTGACCGACTGGTTAGCACATCTGCCACACAGTTCTGAGGACCCGGGTTCAAATCCGGCCTCGGCCGTGTGGACTTTGCATGTTCTCCCCTTGCCTGCGTGGGTTTTCTCCGGGTACTCCGGTTTCCTCCCACATCCCAAAAACATGCATGGTAGGTTAATTGAATACTTTCAATTGTCCATAGGTGTGAATGTGAGTTCACCAAGAGTTCTCCAGTCAGTCTTCGTCTTGTTCATTGTTGAGAAACACCTCTCAGCTATGGCATTGGAGAAGGGTATTACCCTGGGATAGTGCATGATAAGTTTCAGCTAGGGATAGGTTTCATCTTACATAACATGCAGTCGACTCTAAACGTCTTCAGGTTATTTGACAAAATGGCCCATCTCTTTCAAAATCTGTCTATTGATTTCACCCCATTCAGTCAATATCCCTGATAGCAAGATGTCCATGTCAGACTGAGACCTTCATTCATGGGCATTGTTTGAAGTTGTTGATGCGCCTCAGTAACTTCGGAATCGCAGTCTGGATCTAAAATAAAACCTTCAGTAGAACTGACTGGTGAAGAAGATCAGACTCAAATTCAAGTCTGGGAGCCAGATTGAACAGGCTTGCCATCAGGGCTGATATGCTTCATTATAGTTTCATGGAAATGTGTAGCTGCTTGCTTAATGGTACATGTCCAGCAACTTTGCACACTTCAAGACACCGGTATCTACAACCCCAATTCCAATGAAGTTGGGACGTTACATAAACATATGCTGCCATCCAAGCGACGTCTTTTTCATGGACGCACGCCCCTGCTTATTTCAGCAAGACGATGCCAAACCAAATTCTGCACGTCTTACAACAGCGTGGCTTCGTAGTAAAAGAGTGCGAGTACTAGACTGGCCAGCCTGCAGTCCAGACCTGTCTCCCATTGAAAATGTGTGGCGTATTATGAAGCGTAAAATACGACAACGGAGAAGCTGTACATCAAGCAAGAATGGGAAAGAATTCCACCTACAAAGCTTCAACAATTAGTGTCCTCGGTTCCCAAACGTTTATTGAATGTTGTTAAAAGAAAAGAAAAGGTGATGTAACACAGTGGTAAACATGACCCTGGGCCAGCATTTTAGGAACGTGTTGCAGCCATACAATTCTAAGTTGATGATTATTTGCTCAAAACAATAAAGATTATCAGTTTGAACGTGAAATATCTTGTCTTTGTAGTGTATTCAATGAAATATAGGTCGAACATGATTTGCAAATCATTGTTTTCTCTTTTTATTTATGTTTAACACAATGTCCCAACTTCATTGGAATTGGGGTTGTAAAATCTGACTGTCTTTTAACGTATCAGGCCAGGGGAGGTCCCTGTGTTTGCATCCCGTGCTCACTCACTGTCCTCAGAGACAGGGAGAGCAGCGGACTGCAGATGCGAGGAGTTGAATGGTTTCTTTGATACGTTAACTCTTCATTTTGACAATAAAGAGGTGTCATTGTAAGCTGAGGCTACTATATATTGTCCTTTTTCTGTGAAGAGGATGGCGTGTACCAGTGGTAAGGCTGCTCTTCAGCTAGCATTAGCACGCATTTCCTTGATCAGGATAGACATAATATCGATTGCTGTGGGCTAATTTCGAGGTCTGGACTTCCGAGTGACACAAGTTAAAATCAGAACATCGGGCAGTCCTACACCCGACCATATTCAAAAGTTCACAGGGGTGGATTGAAGCTGTCTGGCGGTAAGGTCGACGGGATATTCAGTTGTATGCGCTTTCAGATGCTGGTCGCTCGTTGCATGTTTCAGATCGCGTATTCGAATCTGTCAGTTCAAACCAACATGACAGAAATAATGGGTGCTAACTTACTGTAATTAAATGACTTTATTGTAATTCAATTACTTCACCCACACCGAAACTTTAGAGCATGATTCGACAGAGCGCCGGTGCACTCCGTCAGTGCTAGCAGTAGCTTGCTAGGCTACATAACGTTTTGTTGTCTGCTTGCGAGCCATATCCTATTCAAAGTACGTGAACATACCTCAAGCGAGCCTTAAACAAACGTCAGGAGTCGGCGCGATCCTCTCTTGTTGTCGTCGCCATGGTAACGAGTGTGTCCGGTCGCATTTGAGCTGACAAGACAAAGCCCAATGATCGTAAAAAACAGGATGCGGTGGCATATCGGAATACAAGATTTTATTGCAGTAGTCTGACATAGTGCCATTGTGAAAGAGCAAATTTGTCTTGTAGTCTGATCCGGGCATGACGTGCTGTCTGTCCCACACCGCCGACATGTTGTTTTTTAAAAATAACTTCATTGGCCGTCAGATATTTACAGTACTACGTCAAAAGACACGCGACAGGGCTAAAAAGAAACTTGCTTTTGGATTAAAATACACTGTGCACGACGCGGAGTAAATTGCGAATTATGACATTAAAGCCGATCACCATAAAACGCTAATTATCGGCCGATACCGATCAAGCCGATAAAACGGTGTGAAGTCTAATAATATGTCATGTTGAACCGTTGAATTGACGGGGAAGACACGATATTAGACACGACCTACAGTCACGGTTTGATAATGATATTGTGCCATAGTGCCATAAATTAACCATAAATGTGAAATAAGCATAAATATTCAATACCACATACGGTACATTCAACAAGATAGGTAATATTAAGGGGTAAAAAAGGGCTAATAATGATGATGCATTCAATGAACTGCATTCTACGATTTAGATGATTCGATGGCTACTGTCCACATATTTATGAATGAAATAAGTTTGATCCCAGCCCACATGTCGGCGGAGCTCGTGTATCGTCTGCTCGCTCTGTGAGGAGGCAGCAAGACCATGTTCTGGCATCGCAGTGGACACCGCGGTGTACGGACAGCGGATTTAAAATGGGACGTTTGCGCCGATGTGGGCGTCCACACAGTGGCTTCAATCCTCTCCAATCGAAGCAGGTCACAGCATACCATTTAAAAGCAGCTCAAATTGTCTCCCGTATGGCGAAAGAGGTTTCAGCCACTCGTGCGAGGCTGAAGCAACGAACCCTGGCGGAATTCCCGTATTCAATACAGAATGAGCTGGTGAAAAATGGCTGGCGATCGAAATGTGTCCGCAGACCTCATTGACTTAAAACCCCTCCCACACGGATTTCTCCGTGGCTTTCCGAGACTGATTTTGTTGGCTTCGTGGCTAAGAAACAGTCTGACGCAAACAAGGGTCATCAGCGTACAAACATATAAAACTTAAAAGAGTCCACAGCGATACTCATTTCTTTGACCCACACACTGCTTCTTTCTTTTAGCGTCCAAGCCAAAATACACGTTTGACTTCTCAGAGGAGGAAGATGAGAGGGATAACGAGGAAGAGGATAATGATGACGATGACGACCCTGTGGCCACGTTTAAAGACGAACCCAATGCATCCGAAATGAAGGGGCAAGACAGCGACCTCGATGATGACTTTGATTACGATGAAGACTCAAACTCTGCCCGCAACCAAAAGAGCATGTAATACGAACCATTTTTTGGACATTTACTAACCTAATTCTTAACTATTTGGTGTGCTTTGTAAGACCCCGATCATCTGCGGCCCCTTGTTGCTTATTTCCCTTCTTCCCCGTCACCTTACACGTCTGCAGTCAGAAACTACATATAAATCACAGACTTAATCATCATTTTGAATACATTTGTATTCTTCTTTTCTAGGTCTGGGCTTGTGGCGAAAAAGAAAGAGACAACCGCAATCTTCTCTGCTAAATCTGCCTTCTCAGAAAAGAGCAACGACAGCGGTGAGCGGCAACTTTGTACATCCAGTCGAAACCAGAAATTGACATACGCTATATTTTTTCCTCCTGAAAAGCCATATGAGTTATCAGAATTTAATGACATTCTACTAGTTAGCGTTCGTAGTGTCAGCTCGCGTTATTGTAGCTCTCGACGTAACACTATGAGGCTGATCAACTAGCTCGACCTTATTGAGTCGGTACACAACTCTGATGATGTCGTACTATATCCTTCCACCATAATATAGTGCCCAACAACACACCATCCTTTCTTTGTGTCAGGCCTGGTACACACAAGGACTTTTCAAATCTTAAAAAAGGTTTTTTTTTTAATCTGTGACAAACTCCACACATGAAGATAAACAATTTTTGAACACGTTCCTTATTTAAGATTGTCAGCCCCGAGCTGTTTCGGACCCTATGTCCTATTTCGCAATACCATTACCAATGATCTTTTTTTCCTAACTCGGCTAACAATCACTAAAATGAACATTTGACTCAGGGTTCTTTAGAACCTGTATCAATATCAAACCTATGAACTAAAAGGCATATTTGTGTGTAACTAACCCAATTGACAATATTCCTTAATTCACGTTTCAGCTAAAAGTTCAATATAGCATTGTTAAAATAGTTATTTGCGACTCTTTGGTTTTCGCCACTTTCTTCTTTAGGGTCGGTGGACTGTAGGCATCGAAACTGGGAACCCAGATTTTTTTTTTTATTTTAACGATTCCGGGAGAACCGGAATGTTAGTCCCAGTTCCAATCGATTCTCGATGCTTGATGCCCAACTCCAGTTTCGGGTGACGCCGTGAGAGAGAGAGGATTTGAATTAATAGCGACCCGCTGCAATATGATTGGCTGCCTGCTGCAACTTCATTGACTGCTTCTGCCAGATAGGACACGCTATTCTCAACAGCACCGTCGAATACATGAGCACCACATATGCACGACACAGGCTAGTACATCGTTGTGCCTGACCAATGGCCACCATGTACCTGTATTGACGCTGGCCCGCTTCTTATTCATTTTAAATGGCAAATGTCCACCTTCAAATCATCTGGACTACTAAATCACGTACAGCTTTTGTTTTTACAGACAACATTATCATTATCAATGTTTGCATCACGTGAACGACGAATTGGAGTATAAAGAAGCCTTAAGAACCTTCCATCCATCCATCCATTTTCTGGACCGCTTATCCTCACTAGGGTCACGGGCATGCTGGAGCCTATCCCAGCTATCTTCGGGCGAGAGGCGGGGTACACCCTGAACTGGTCACCAGCCAAAAACAAACAACCATTCGCACTCACATTCACACCTACGGGCAATTTAGAGTCATCCATTAACCTAGCATGCATGTTTTGGGGATGTGGGAGGAAACCGGAGTGCCCGGAGAAAACCCACGCAGGCACGGGGAGAACATGCAAACTCCACACAGGCGGGGCCGGGATTGGAACCCCGGTCCTCAGAACTGTGAGACGGATGTGCTAACCTGTGAGTTGTGAGTGACGCCACCCAGGACCCAGGGTGGTCCCCGCCCCAACCGAAGCGCCCCGACCGGTCCCCATACATGCAAATCACTCGCCTTTCGGCAAAATGTTGCGTTTTGAACTCCAAATAGGCAATTTACGTGAATCGTATAGATCCGATGAGTTTTTCCCGAGGGGGGTGGAGTTCGCCCTTGCCAGATAAGTCACAGGAGTTGACGAGACCAGAAAAAACACTTCCGCTGCTAACAAGTAACGGTGCTATTACTCCGTTACAATGATCTAAATGCCGCTCACTACTTTTATTTATCAATTATTGCTCATTTATCAACTATTTCGTGTGCGAGACTACGAGTTTGACTTCCGCATCGGGCGCTGTTTCTAATTAAGCGCTAGTGACGTTTAAGTCGAGTTCACCAATCAAACGACAAGAAAGTCACATGACCTCACACGTCGGCTTCTATTGGGCTTCCCTGGCCTACGTATTAAAACTAGATTAGCCAGCCCGGCTGATTGTCGTGCCTACGTGGCGGCCATTTTGGGAAGGTTGTCGTTCCCGTGAAGGCAACGGCGCACTACTCTTGTTTACATTTAGATAAACAAAAACAACAGCTTTCATGTATTGTACAACCCCAATTCCAATGAAGTTGGGACGTGTTAAACATAAATAAAAACAATACAATGCTTAAAATGAAAAAAATGATTTGCAAATCGTGTTCAACCTATATTGAATTGAATGCACTACAAAGACAAGATATTTACTGTTCAAACGGATAAACTTAATTGTTTTGAGCAAATAATCATTAACTTAGAATTTTATGGCTGCAACACGTTCCAAAAAAGGCTCAGTCAAGGATATCACCACATGGGCTCAGGAACATGACTGTTGAACAGCTGAAGCTGTACATCAAGCACGAATGGGAAAGAATTCCACCTACAAAGCTTCAACAATTGGTGTCCTCGGTTCCCCAACGTTTATTGGATGTTGCTAAAAGAAAAGGTGATGAAACACAGCGGTAAACATGACCCTGCACCGGCTTTTTGGGAACGTGTTGCAGCCATACAATTCTAAGTTCATGATTATTTGCTAATCAAGTTGATCAGTTTGAACATGAAATATCTTGTCTTTGTAGTGTATTCAATGAAATACAGGTTGAACACGATTTGCAAATCATTGTATTCTGTTTTTATTGATTTTTAACACAACGTCCCAACTTCATTGGAATTGGGGTTGTCGTATTTGTCTGCCACTGTCTGCCCAAACATGGATACTTCAGCCCATGTATAACTTGAGAGCTCGCCGTGCAGTAAATTACCAATGTTTTTGTTGTTTTTATTTTTGTATTGTTTGTGCTATTGGCTCAGTAATAGAGTAACTATTTCACTGTGTACTTTTTACTCTGACGAATTTTTTTGGAGGACTACTTTTTACCTACCCTAACCCTATTGTCAAGTAACAGTACTCTTACTAATGCACGACGACGGAGCGATGTTAGGGATTATGTCACAACGCAGAATGAACTAACTTCAAATTCGGAAATGGCCAATAAAAAATACAGAAAACTACCGTGCTTAAAGAGGAGGATGCTATTCATGTGGCACAGCTTGGAGGAGGCATCAGGTGCAGGTGGAGATGGGCCTTTGGTGTTTGCATGTCTTGAGTCCCAAAGGGAGGGGCACGGGTGCCGGACCCCCCCCCCCATTTTGAACAAGAAAATAACAGGTCAATTAAAATGCGTCTGGAGATATCAATGTGAAATCATCCACGGCCACACAAGGCGCCCTCTGAACCAGAAATGAATTAATACATCACTGGAGATGTCATCTGGGAAACGGGGTCAGGTTAAAAGTATATTTTTATTAATAATACATATTTGTAATATAACGTTTATTAGTCCCGCAATGGGGAAAATTTCATTTGAGTAGCAATAGTGGAGATAGGAAATATAAATGTATACTATAAATAGCATGCAAGAGAAGACATCTATACAAGTACATTCCCAAAATAGAAATCTATTGTTTTTTTCCATAAACTATGCAATTTAATCTATCAGAAATGTTTTTTGGTTTGTTTGCAAAATAGAGTGCTGAGTTTTAATTGACATTTGAGATCTGAATAATCTGATTTAACTCACTCACTGCCATTGATGTCGACTTTTTTTTTTTTTTTTTTTGAAATCAAAGTTGAAAACAGAATTGGTAAAGGCGAATTATTTCAAAGACATATTTTTATTTCAAAGATATGGCGCGTCAAAATCTCATACTTTGATTCAGGCTGCAACTGCGTCCACCGTTATAGGGTTGAGGCAATAAAACATTAAAATAACAAATATGGAAGCCATAATTTATGAATTATTACGATTATAGAGTAATGATGTGCAATTGAACAGTATGCAGAATTATTTTTATCCTGTAACATAATATACCATCATAACTGTCCCACCAAATTTTGAAAATATATTAATTTGGACAAACTGGTCTGGAAGTGAATTTCTGTAGGTTGGCAGCTCTGGCGAATTCATGAATAGAAAACTGAAAATAGGCACAGATTCGCACGAGTCATCATGTCAGAAAAAAGGGAAATGGGTGGCGCCAACTTTTATGAGAAAATGATTGTCCTAACTTCCAATTTCTCCTCTCAGTCGTGGCCAAAGAATTCAATAACCAAACTCAGATTCGGGTAAAACACACTGACATAAAGCATAAGTAGCCACATAAGGAAATGCCCAAGGGCAACATTGAGCACAAAAATGCAGTCAAATTAATTCTTGACACTATGATTATTGCATAAAAAAAGGAAAGGAAGTGAAAAGGTTTGGAATCATTTGATATTATTTAAAAAAAATAAAAAATAAATAAAGACAAAATCCTGACTTCAGCCTCGGAATTGAAAATACTTTCTGATTTCCATATCCCTCAGTGCCAGCAGACAAATCTTTTGTGTTTTTAGCAAAATTGCTAAATACATAATTGCTTAAACCCATGAGCTTGGGTTTAAGGGACATCGGGTAGCGTCCTGTTGTTCATGCGCGCCGACTGCTGACGGCGCGTTAAAAGGTAGCTCGGAAAATCGCGTCCCGGAAGATGCATGTCTGATGAGTGCTCTGTGTTGAACTGTCACCGGACTGCAATCACATTCTCAACAAGATTGCTGAGGCCTGGTACTTTATTTGGAGACTTTATATTGAATATAAAGACAGGACAGTAGCCCATATTATATTCCTAATATGTACATCAATTAGGACTCTTCAATCAAGCATATTTCGTCAAATGTCCTGATAAAAAGAGTAACAATATCTATTTTCCAGTACTAACCTAACATTCTCTCTTTGTCGAGGTTACAGTACGGAGACATGACACAATGGGTTAATGTCGTTTCTATGCTTTTAGACCGGTCGAAATCTGACAGTGACGATGACAACAACAGAGTTCTCTCCGCGTTTTCAAGCACCTCTGCGTTTGACAGCCCGCCACTAGCAAAGAAAGGTAATGCATTTATTTGTGGAAATAACTCTTGATTACAGTGTGAAAGCTAACGCAAAGCATCACTTTATTGTAGGAAATGTCGGGCGCACACAGTAAATTCAGTGCGACGCGGCTGAATGCAACTGAACTATTTGGTCGCACTGCAGCTCCTGTAGTTTTCCGCACATATGTTGATGGGCAATCCAAATGCCTGGTCATATCTCATGATTATGAAATGTATCACTCTTTGTCATTGGAGCCATTTGATAAAATCATTTAAGTTCAGTTTTTTTCCCCCCTCATGAATGTACACACAGCCGTATTTACAGTATAAAACAGAATTGTGGAAATGTTTGCAGTTTTGTTTTTTTTTCAATGAAATATCACATGGCCGTGAAGTATTTCGAATGAGAATCATGAGAAACTGCCCGGAGAGCTCAGAGACAGAGTTGTGGAAAGGCACAGATGTGGCCAAGTTTACAAAAGAATTTCTGTTGGACTCCATAATCCTGAAATGGAAGACATTTGGGGCAACCACGACTCACTTTCTCGAGCTGGCACTCCGGCCAAACTGAGCAGCAACCCGAGGGAAGAGCCTTGGTGAGAGTGGTAAAGACAAACCCAAACCCAGCCTGACATAACTGGAGAGGATCCTCAAATCCAGGTTTGAAAAACTCATTATTCCCAAGAAGACTCCATGGCTGTATTAGCTCAAAAAGGTGTTTCTCCTCAATACTGAGCAAAGGGTCTGAATATTTATAACCATGGGATATTTCAGTTTTTCTTTAATATGTAAAAAGATGCATAATTCTGTTTTTACTGTCAATATGCTGTGCTGTGTGTACGCTACTGAGGGGGGGGGGGGGGGGGAAGACAAATGTTGAAGCAAATGGCTGCAATATGAAAAACAAACAATTCAACCTTGTATCTTTTGAAGCCCCACATACAATATGGCTATGCGCAAATGGGTGGTGACTTGAGTCCGCTGGACAAACAATGACACCGAATCGGAATTTTCGGATTTGAACCACGATGAATCGAAGAATAACATACTACTTACTTTATGCTGCAATGCCACCACACAACATTTACTTCCAAAAATACTCAATATTTCACGATTTTTTCGCCTTTGTTTATCACCGACCCCATTTGGCATCGACCCTGTTGGAGCCCTCCACCGCTTCCACAGAAGTAGGCGTGTAGCAGCCCACATTGTAATAAAATGTCATAGGCCTGGAACGTATTAAATGGCCAATAACGTAATGAAAGTCCTGAACGTAATAACCTTTGGCCAATAACCTAATAATAAAATAAAAAGCCTATATTGGCTGGTTAGTATGTTATTTGCCTGGTAAAAATAATAAATCTTTGCAAATGTAAATAACTGAATTTATTTACATTCACTTTTTTTCATGTAACTTTTTATTTTTGGATATGAATGCGCCGTTATTACGTTAGGAGCCATTACACGTCTATCACCGTAATTTGCCCTTTTTAAAATGTAATAGGCCCATAACGTAGCAATGATAAAAGTCCTAAACCTGAGGCCTGAACATGGAGAGAGGGAGAGCGAGAGAGAAATCTCTTTGATGGGGTGGGTAAACCGGGTTGTCGTAATCCCGCAGACGCCCGCAGCGGCATATTTAACCTGGGTTGTCTGTGCCTGTGGGCGGAAACAAAGAATCATATTTACCATTTCAGTGTAAATTTATAGCTCTCTGAAATTTCTTTTTACTTGTTTTTGAAAATTGGAGTCGTCTGATTTTGCACTGAAATGACATGAAAGACCTTTGAAACACAAGTTTGATTCCCCCCCCCACATTAGCCTCTTACTTGCGTAATAGATGAATTCAAATGATTAGCTTTAACCTACAACCAGAATTTTCCACACAAAAAAAACTCATTTTACTCAATTCACAGAAAATTCCGATTTCTCCTGTTGCAATTTGAACTCTTCATGATTTTCATGAAATCAACTCTTCCTGAGAGTTCCTCCTCCATTCTTCCCTCTGTCCCTAGGGTCTAAGAAGCCATCTGATGCAGTTCCTAAACCAAGGAAGACACCCACACCAAAAGCAAAGAAACCGGATAAATCCATCTGGGACTCTGACTCCGACACTGGGTCCAAGAAAGTAGCTCTTAAAAGTACAGGTAAAGTCATTAATTGCAAATACAGGGGGTCCTCAGTTTATGACTGAGTTCAGTTTCTATGACACTACTGTAGCCTGATTTTTTTATTATTATTTTTTTTTATCTAAGTTGGAACATATCTTTTATCGGTAACTATGCTGTAGTAAAGTCCTAATTAGAGCATTTGTATGAAAAGAACTTCAAGGGCAGAAATATAAAATAGTTAACGAAAAAATCTGGAACACCGGAGGTAACGACAAAACGCCATCACCGACCAAGGACTCCCTGTATTATAATAAAAGTCACCATCGGAGCAACATTTTTGGGACTTGATTGTTCTTCAACTTTGTGCAGGTAAAGGCCGAGGAAGAAAGAGAATGGCATCTGGCTCTGAGGATGATGATTATAGTCCAATAAAGAAAATGGAAAAACTGGTAGGCAGGGTGAGTATCTGAATCGCTGATCAAATATGAGATTTAAATCATGTTTCTGAATCCCAGAATGGGGAAATTTGCATCGTTTCACAGCAGCAATAGCGGGTATAGGAAATCAAAATGTCGGGTCACGCTCCGGGACCCGTCGCAGTGTTAGCACGCAGCCCATCCTGACTGCAAGCCGAGGAGCCGTGGCTCTGAGCGAGTACAAATTGTGCGTCCAAGAAATATACTGAGGGTTAAAAGTAGAAACAAGGTAAAAAAGTGAAGGCTTCTTTATACTCGCCCGGACGTCACTGCGGCTGTCCCTCAGCGTAGTTTGCCTTGATACTCGAGCGCAACCCACGCGCGCTGTTTTGAAAGTGCGCTGCAGTTCTCCTCCAAGTCGGGGGTGTCGCCACGGCTGGTATTGGCGAGGACGCCACAGGGTGGAGTTTCCACTGCATTTTTTGGGCCATTTCCATTTCCGGCCATTTTTTGACTTTCCTTTCAGTAACAAGGAACAAAGCCACATCAACGGCGACCTTGACAGAACAAATCGACCGAGATGACCAGATGATACGTTGAATTATGCAAATAATAGAAAAGTAGGATGACTTTTCTATGAGACAGGGCTTTGCCACCATCGTGGAGCATTTCAGAAAGAGCACAAAAACAACAAATGCAACCCCAATTCCAATGAAGTTGGGACGTTGTGTTAAACATAAATAAAAACGAAATACAATGATTTGCAAATCATGTTCGACCTATATTTAATTGAATACACTACAAAGACAAGATATTTCATGTTCAAACTGATAAACTTTATTGTTTTTAGCAAATAATCATTCACCTTTTCTTTTAACAATATTCAATAACCCATCCTGGAAGCCGTCACCTAATTGTGGTGGAGGGGTTTGTGTGTCCCAATGATCCTAGCAGCTAAGTTGTCTGGGGCTTCACGCCCCTGGCAGGGTCACCCATGGCAAACGGGTCCGAGCTGAGGAACCAGACAAAGCACGGCTCAAACACTCCTGTGATGAAAAATATAAGTGGATCGAGGTTTCCCTTGCCAGGACGCGGGTGACCGGGGCCCCCCTCTGGATCCAGGCCTGGAGGTGGGGCTCGAAGGCGAGTGCTTGGTGGCCGGGCCTGCAACCATGGGGCCCGCCCGGGCACAGCCCGAAAGGGTAACATGGGTCCCCCTTCCCATGGGCTCACCAAGGCAGGGACCTTGGCGATCCGATTCCCGGCTACAGAAGCTGGATCTCGGGACGTGGAATGTCACCTCTCTGGCAGGGAAGGATCCCGAGCTGGTGTGCGAGGTCGAGAAATTCCGACGAGATATAGTCGGGCTCGCCTCCACACACACCTTGGGCTCTGGTACCAGTCCTCTCGAGAGGGGTTGGATTCTCTTCCACTCTGGAGTTGCCCACGATGAGAGGCGCCGAGCAGGTGTGGGTATACTTATTTCCCCCC
Source organism: Phyllopteryx taeniolatus (assembly GCF_024500385.1). NCBI lineage: Eukaryota > Metazoa > Chordata > Actinopteri > Syngnathiformes > Syngnathidae > Phyllopteryx > Phyllopteryx taeniolatus. The sequence goes on from NC_084522.1 coordinate 16,698,652, forward strand.
GGCTCGGCGCCTGTACGTTGGGCTTCAACCCGGTGGAAGAGAGGGTAGCCTCGCTCCGCCTTCGGGTGGGGGGGACGGGTCCTGACTGTTGTTGGTGCCTATGGGCCAAACAGCAGTTCAGAGTACCCACCCTTTTTGGAATCCTTGGAGGGGGTGCCGGAGAGCGCTCCCGCTGGGGACTCCATCGGTCTGCTGGGGGACTTCAATGCACATGTGGGCAATGACCGTTAGACCTGGAAGGGTGTGATTGGGAGGAACGCCCCCGCCCTCCGATCAGAACCCGAGTGGTGTTCTGTTATTGGACTTCTGTGCTCACCACGGATTGTCCATAACGAACACCATGTTCAAGCATAAGGGTGTCCACATGGGACACCCGAGGTCGATGTTCGATGATGGCCTTTGTGGTCGTGTCATCGGACTTGAGGCTGCATGTCTTGGACAGGCGGGTGAAGCGAGGTGCGGAGCTGTCAAGCGATCACCACTTGGTGGTGCTTTGGCTCCGACAGTGGGGGAAGATGCTGGTCTGACCTGACAGGCCCAAACGGGGGACTTCAATGCTCACGTGGGCAATGACAGTGAGACCTGGAAGGGCGTGATTGGGAAGAATGGCCCCCCCGATCAGAACCCGAGCGGTGTTCTGTTATTTGACTTCTGTGCTTATCACGGATTGTCGCAGTTCGAGCAGACCATGTTCCGCGCCTCCATTGCTGACGCGGCCGACCGAAGCTGTGGCCGTAAGGTGGTCGGTGCCTGTCGTGGCGGCAATCCCCGAACCCGTTGGTGGACACCAACGGAATGCAGCTTTGGTGGTCGCTGAAGCAAAAACTCTGGTATGGGAGGAGTTTGTTGAGGCCATGGACAAAGACTTCCGGGCGGCTTCGAGGAAATTCTGGTCCACCATCCAGCATCTCAGGAGGGGGAAACAGTGCACCACCAACACTGTGTATAGTGGGGATGGGGCGCTGCTGACCTCAACTCGGGACGTTGTGAGTTGGTGGGGAGAATACTTCGAAGACCTCCTCAATTCCACCTACACGCCTTCCCGTGAGGAAGCAGAGACTGGGTTCTCTGAGGCGGGCTCTCCTATCTCTGGGTTTGAGGTCACCGAGGTGGTTAAAAAACTCCTGGGGGTGGATGAGATTCGCCAGGAGTTCCTCAAGGCTCTGGATGTTGTAGGGCTGTCCTGGTTGACACGCCTCTGCAACATCGCGTGGACATCGGGACAGTGCCTCTGGATTGGCAGACTGGGGTAGTGGTCCCCCTTTTTAAGAAGGGGTACCGGAGGGTCTGTTCCAACTACAGGGGGATCACAATCTTCAGCCTCCCTGGCAAGGTCTATTCAGGGGTGTTGGAGAGGAGGGTCCATCGGGAAATCAAATCTCAGATTCAGGAGGAGCAGTGAGGTTTTTGTCCTGGCCGTGGAACAGTGGACCAGCTCTACACCCTTGGCAGGGTCCTTGAGGGTGCATGGGAGTTCGCCCAACCAGTCTACATGTGTTTTGTGGACTTGGAGAAGGCGTTCGACCGTGTCCCTCGGGGAGTCCTGTGGGGGTGCTTCGGGAGTATGGGGTACCGAACCCCCTGATACGGGCTGTTCGGTCCCTGTACGACCGGGTTTAGAGTTTCGTCCGCATATCCGGCAGTAAGTCGGACTCGTTTCCAGTGAGGGTTGGACTCCGTCAAGGCTCCCCTTTGTTACCGATTCTGTTCATAACTTTTATGGACAGAATTTCCTAGCGCAGCCGAGGCGTAGAGGGGTGGCCTCAGTATTGCATCTTTGCTTTTTGCAGATGATGTGGTTCTGTTGGCTTCATCAAGCCGTGATCTCTCACTGGAGCGCTTCGCAGCCGAGTGTAAAGCGGCTGGGATGAGAATCAGCACCTCCAAATCTGAGACCATGGTCCTCAGTCGGAAAAGGGTGGTGTGCTCTCTGCAGGTCGGGGATGAGATCCTGCCCCAAGTGGAGGAGTTCAAGTATCTTGGGGTCTTGTTCACGAGTGAGGGAAGAATGGAACGGGAGATCGACAGGCGGATCGGTGCAGCGTCTGCAGTGATGTGGACTTTGTATCGGTCCATTGTGGTAAAGAAGGAGCTAAGCTGAAAGGTGAAGCTCTCAATTTACTGGTCGATCCACGTTCCTACCCTCACCTATGGTCACGAGCTGTGGTTCGTAATGAGTTTCCTCCGCAGGTTGTCCGGGCTCTCCCTTAGAGATAGGGTGAGAAGCTCGGTCATGCGGGAGGATCTCAGAGTAGAGCCGCTGCTCCTTCACATCCAGAGGAGCCAGATGAGGTGGCTGCAGCATCTGATTCGGATGCCTCCCGGACGCCTCCCTGGTGAGGTGTTCCGGGCACGTCCCAACGGGAGGAGACCCCGGGGACGACCCAGGACACGCTGGAGAGACTACATCTCTCGGCTGGCCTGGGAACGCCTCGGAAGAGCTGGATGAAGTGGCTGGGGAGAGGGAAGTCTGGGCGAGACAATGGGAGACAGGTCTGGACTGCAGGCAGGCCAGACCAGACTGTTGTAACACGTGCAGAATGTGGTTTGGCATTGTCTTGCTGAAATAAGCAGGGGCGTCCATGAAAAAGTATTCTGGTTTTACTTGTGTTTAAGACAACGTCCCAACTTCATTGGAATTGGGGTTGTAGGACTTTGGGCAATTTGCGCCTTTAAATAACCCAACATGCATGTTTTTCCAATGAGGAGTACCTCGAGAGAAAAAAAAGCACATGCAAACTGCACAGGAAGAATAGATACTATGTATTAGAATAAAGCTATTTATTGGATAGATCTTTATTAATAAAGGAAGCAAACTCATATTAGTAATGAATGTGACAAGGTTTCCCAAAAATGACATTGTGTCCAAATGCTGAATCTGGTTCGAAAGACCACTTCAACCTGTAACACAGACACAAACTGGTATTAAAAATGGTGATTCAAGTGCTTCCATGTGGGGTTCATAATTGCCAAATGTAAGTTTTGACAGATGAATGATTTCAGTTTTCTTTTCTTTCTTTTCTTTGGAAACAGAAGTCTCACAATCCTCCATCCGATGACGAGAATGACAGCAACAGCCACGGCGGCATGCAAGCTCAGTTCCGGCCGGGCCGTGCAAAGAAGGAGGTCAAGTACTTTTCGGAGTCAGACAACGATCAAGACGACATGTTCAACTAAATCCGCTTTTGACCATTTTCACTCCCCTTGTATGGAATTCTTTTACTCCCACAGACTTTATACATTAACTCTTTAAATTGTATTTTGTTAATTGTATTGTTTTCCATTTTTTTGATGTGTAGTTTGAAAATGTTTACAGGTTTCTTTATGTTCATTGATATGTTCCGTATTTGTCCAAGGCAGCTTTTAGAAGTTTAGAAAAGCTTTTAATTGTTAAAGGATAATGTAACTTTTTGAACAAGAGTAAACAATGAAATGTGTCACCTCTGCTACTTTTGAATTATTCAAGACTGAACAATGAAGTCATATATGAGCAGTATTTACTCATTCAAAATATATTATTACTTCTGGAGGTTTATTACCAGAAAATAGCTCAAGATAAAAAAAAATGTCACATATTTAACATTTGAACACCAACAAAACATATTGGCACTTGTTTCAAACAGTTTGAATGAATGTCAGCCTGACAAAAAAGTTGTAAAAGTGGGCTACGGGATGAATGTATCCGACACAACAGTAGTTCTTCATAACCTGGGTTAGGGCTTTCGACCCTTTTTCAGCTCACAGCAAATCTTAACTGTTGTGCTTACTGTTATGAACAGGGCCGGCAATAAGGGGGCACGGCTCCCCTGAAACAAACGCCGTGCCCCCCTCAAATCAAATCTGCACAATCGCGCATGCTTCCTCGAGTGTCCTCCGCTTTGTGCTGTGTGTCGGCTGTCTGATCCACTGTCTGCAGTGAGGCTGCAGATTTGGCCACAGACATTTTTTGTTGAAGGAACTATGTTCATCTTTAAAATTGAAGTGCATTCATCATTTTTGTGCGCATTTGTGTCATGATATTGTTTGAGGAGTCTAATGTAGGTGATTTGAGCCTGCTGTCGCTATGTGAAGTTCAGACTGAACGCGCTGCCGTTGGGCGATCATCAAGGTCGAGTCCGCCACCGGCTGTGGTGCAATTTGGAGTTTGAAAATAAGAGCAACAAACGGAGGTGCTCTGTTTGCTGCTTGAAAATTGCTGGCCTAACATCGTTTTGATAGAATAGAAAGCTTTTTTGTTTCACTATACAAAACTAGTGTACGTATTGGTCCTATTTTATGTGTGCTTTGCCTATTTGGACTTTTTTGTCCTTCTCTCTGAGAAAAACACACCCGCGCAGAGTATTTAACACGTCACCATTTTTCTCACTAAATATATTTCCAAAAGTGCTATTGACATGAACATTTCACCAGATGTTGGGAACAACCCAAGTAATCCATACAAACAAAGAAAGTAGAACAAATAAGTTATGTGTAAAACTGTGAAATGACACAGGGAAAAAGTATTCAACACATGAAGAAAGGAAGGTGCAAAAAGGCATGGAAAGCCAAGACAACGCCTAAAATCTATCAATAACAGCAATTCAGCCCCTTGTCAGTGTAAATGAATATCAGCTGGTTTAGTCCTAACTGTTGGCCTACAAAAAGGTCTCATTGCCGAGGTGTGAGTCAAGACACATCTCATGATGGGTAAGAGCAGAGTGCTGTCTCAAGACCATCGCAAACTAATGGTTGCAAAACATAACGATGGCATTGGTTACAGGCGCATAGCTAAGCTTACGAACGTTCCAGTGAGCATACATAAGTGGAACGGCAATCATACAACCATAAATTTGCCTCGATCAGATTTCTGACAGAGGAGCGCAAAGAATAATCAGAAGTCGTCCAAGAACCGAGGACCACCTGTGGGGAGCTGGAATTAACGGGTACTGTTGTCACAAGCAAAACGAGTAATGTAGTCCGCCGCCATGGCCTGTATGCACGCTCACCAAGCAAGACCCCATTGCTGAAAAAAAATTGCATGTCAAAGCTCGTTTAAACTTTGAACAACAACATATGGACAAGCCAGTTCAATACTAGGAGAATATAGTCTGGTCTGATGAGAGCAAAATGGAACTGTTTGGATGCCATAATGCACACCACGTTTTGAGGAGAGATGGCACTCCACCCTAAAAACACCATACCAACAGTGACATTCTGAGGAACATGATGGTGTAGGGCTGCTTTTCGGCATATAGTACTGGGAAACTTCACATTACTGAAGGAAGTATGAATGGGCAAATGTACTGAGACATTCTTGACAAGAATCTGCTGCCATCTACGAGGAGAATGCAAATGAAACAAGGGTGGACATTTCAGCAAGATAATGATCCAAAACATACTGCCAAGGAAAGTCTCAATTGGTTTCAAAGAAAAAAAAATAGACCTGCTAGAATGGCCCAGCCAATCACCTGACTTGAATCCAATCGAAAATCTATGGAAAGAACTGAAACTCAAGGTCCATAAAAGAAGCCCGTGGAACCTTCAAGATTGGAAGACTGCTTGTGTGGAGGAACGGGCCAAAATTACACCAGAGCAATGCATGCGACTAGTTTCTCCATGCAGGAGGCGAGTTGCAAACAAAGGCTTTAGTACAAAGTATTAACATACAATTAAATAACAGTGGCTGGAGGAGCAAAGCTTGTGATGCAGTGGCCGGAAGATCGTGTGTGTACACGGTACAAGATTGCAACTCTGTTTGGCTGTGTGCTTTCATGAAAAGTGAGGAGCTACACATGTATAAGTGCTCTTTTTACAATAACCAGTACCTATGTGTTAATATTAGTGCTTTACCAAACATTAACCCCCTCAAGCATAGGCGTAATTTACAGGGGGGAACACTGTAAATGACACTTGGCTGGCCCAATCAGGTTACTTAGAAACGTTTGGAACCACAGATTAAGATTAGCGGCGGCACCTTGGGTGACTGGTTAGCACATGTGCCTCACAGTTCTGAGGATCCGGGTTCAAATCCGGCTTCACAGTTATCCACTCACGATTACTCAATCACACGAGCTATTCACTCACACTCTCTCCGTCCACCTGACCGTTACCTGACTTGCTTCTCTTTAAAAAGAACTTATACATCTTGTCCCCCTGTCTTTTCCTTTCTCAACGGACCCTATGAAAATAAAAACGGGCCAGTTTTGTCACCCTCAGCATCACTTACAATTGCACAATGTTAACAAATCCCCACTACAAGCCTAACAAATGTCAGGGGATAAAGACCACTGTAGATGTACGTTCAATATTGAAACTTTCAGCTTCTCAGTGGTTCCCAACTGGTTTGGCCTCAGGACCCAAAATCTAACATAGTCATTAAGTCACAACTCAAATTTATTTCACAAAAATATAGCCCAGTAATACAGAAGCCTTTATGCACTATTGAGTTGTGATATATATATATATATATATATATATATATATATATATATATATATATATATGAAAACATGAATGTATGTACCTTTCAGTATTAATGGTTCCTTCACAGGTGTGTAATGAAGGAACCTTGTTTTTTATAATCATCTATTGCTTTCCAGGTTCCATGCGTGTTCGTTTTCGTGGAAGAACTACAATTATAACAACGTATTAAAAGTAAACCAATTTATTGCTGCTGCTGGGAATGTCTGGCAGAATCCCCTGTCAGAAGGAGTTTCAACTCCCACCTCAGGCAGAACTTCACCCACGTCTCGGGGGACATTGAGTCCGAGTGCGCCATTGCCGAAGGCGGCTGACCGGAGCTGTGGGCTCCATTGTCGTGGCGGCAATCCCACAACCCCTTGGGAGTGAGGTATACCGTCAAGCTGAAGAAGGAGTGCTATCGGGCCTTTTTGGTCTGTGGGACTCCTGAGCCAGCTAATGGGTACCGGCTGGCCAAGCGGAATGCAACTTTGATGGTTGCTGAGGCAAAAACTCGGATGTGGGAGGAGTTCGGTGAGGCCATGGAGAACGATTTTCGAATGGCTTCGAGGAAATTCTGGTCCACCATCAGGCGTCTCAGGAGGGGGAAGCAGTGCACCGTCAACACTGTATATTGTGAGGAAGGGGGACTGCTGACCTCGACTCGGGACGTTGTGAGGCGGTGGGGCGAATACTTCGAAGACCTCCTCAATTCCACCGACACTCCTTCCCATGAGGAAGTCGGGGTCTCTGAGGCGGGCTCCCCTATCTCTGGGGTTGAGGACACCGAGGTGGTTAAAAAGCTCCTCGGTGGCAAGGCCCCGGGGGTGGATGAGATTCCTAAGGGATCTGGATGTTGTGGGGCTGTCCTGGTTGACACGCCTCTGCAACATCGCGTTTCCATCGGGACACTGCCTCTGTATTGGCAGACTGGGCTGATGGTCCCCCTTTTTAAAAAAGGGGGACCAGAGGTTGTGTTCCAACTACAGGGGGATCACACTCCTCAGCCTCCCTTGTAAGGACTATTCAGGGGTGCTGGAGCGGAGGGTCTGTAAGGAACTCGAATCTCAGATTGGCTGTGGAACAGTGGACCAGTGCTACACCCTCGGCATGATCCTCGAGGGTGCATGGGAGTTCACCCAACCAGTCTACATAGGTTTTGTGGACTTGGAGAAGGCGTTCGACCATGTCTCTCGGGGAGTCCTGTGGGGGGTGCTTCGGGAGTATGGGGTACCGAACCCCCTGATACGGGCTGTTCGGTCCCTGTACGACCAGTTTTAGAGTTTGGTCCGCATTGCCGTCAGTAAGTCGGACTCGTTTCCGGTGAGAGTTGGACTCCGCCGAGGCTGCCCTTTGTCACCGATTCTGTTCATAACTTTTATGGACAGAAATTCTCGACGCAGCTGAGGCGTAGAGGGGGTCCGGTTTGGTGGCCTCAGTATTGCGTCTTTCCTTTTTGCAGATGATGTGGTTCTGTTGGCTTCATCAAGCCGTGATCTCCAACTCTCACTGGAGCAGTTCACAACAGAGTGTGAAGCGGCTGGCATGAGAATCAGCACCTCCAAATCTGAGACCATGGTCCTCAGTCAGAAAAGGGTGGACTGCCCTCTCCAGGTCGGGGATGGGATCCTGTCCCAAGTGGAGGAGTTCAAATATCTTGGGGTTTTGTTCATGAGTGAGGGAAGAATGTAACGGGAGATCGACAGGCGGATCGGTGCAGTGATGCGGACTTTGTATCGGTCCGTTGTGGTGAAGAAGGAGCTAAGCTGAAAGGTGAAGCTCTCTATTTACCAGTCGATTTATGTTCCTACTCTCACCTACGGTCACGAGCTGTGGGTCGTGACCGAGAGAACAAGATCCCGCATACAAGCGGCCGAAATGAGTTTCCTCCGCAGGGTGTCCGGGCTCTCCCTTAGAGATAGGGTGAGAAGCTCGGTCATCCGGGAGGGCCTCGGAGTAGAGCCGCTGCTCCTCCGCATTGAGAGGAGCCAGATGAGGTGGCTCGGGCATCTGTTTAGGATACCTCCTGGACGCCTCCCCGGTGAGGTGTTCCGGTTACGTCCCACCGGGAGGAGACCCCGGTGACGACCCAGGACACGCTGGAGAGACTACGTCTCTCGGCTTGCCTGGGAATACCTCGGGATCCCCTCGGAGGAGCTGGAGGAAATGGCAGGGGAGAAGCAAGGCTGGGCTTCCCTGCTAAAGCTACTGCCCCCGCGACCCGACCTTGGATAAGTGGAAGAAAATGGATGGATGACGTCGTTGAGAAATTTAAAAACAATTATTTACTCAATGTCATGAAGCATGGATGTTTATAATTACATTATACATATTTGTATTATTATTATTTTGTACGTCAGCCAATGAGTTTGCTGACTTGCTTTTATAAAACACCTATCCACTTGTGTATTTTTTTCAATGTCTATTGGCAAAAAAAAAAAAATAATGGTAGCTGCAAACAAATTTTCAATATGAACTCAATAATGTCAATAACATCATTGTGTTCATACTGAAATAGCATTTGACACAATCAAGTGTGGAAAACAACATTCATCATGTGGTGTCCGTTTTCCTAGATGCATTTGTGAAGGCGTTGATGGAAGTTGGCATGCATTCTCTCCAACATTGCTCTGTTGATTTGGGTGACTTCCTTTTTTTTCCAGTTACTCTGTAACAATTCTCCGGGCGAATCTCATCCACCCCCGGGGCCCTGCCACCGAGGAGCTTTTTAACTACCTCGGTGACCTCAAACCCAGAGAACCCACACTCTGCTTCTCCATGGGAAGGCGTGTCGGTGGAATTGAGGAGGTCTTCGAAGTATTCTCCCCATCGACTCACAACGTCCCGAGTCGAGGTCAGCAGCGCCCCATCCCCACTATACACAGTGTTGGTGGTGCACTGCTCCCCCCTCCTGAGACGCCGGATGGTGGACCAGAATTTCCTCGAAGCCATCCGGAAGTCTTTCTCCATGGCCTCACCGAACTCCTCCCATGCCCGGGTTTTCGCTTCAGCGACCACCAGAGCTGCATTCCGCTTGGCCACCCGGTACCCATCAGCTGCCTCAGGAGTCCCACAGGCCAAAAAGGCCCGATAGGACTCCTTCTTCAGCTTGACGGCATCCCTCACCGTTGGTGTCCACCAACGGGTTCGGGGATTGCCGCCACGACAGGCACCGACCACTATACGGCGACCGCTCCGGTCAGCCGCCTCAGCAATGGAGGCGCGGAACATGGTCCACTCGGACTCGATGTCCCCCGGCTCCCCCGGAACATGAGCAAAGTTCTGTCGGAGGTGGGAGTTGAAACTCCTTCTGACAGGGGATTCTGCCAGCAGACCCTCACAATACGTTTGGGCCTGCCACGTCGAACCGGCATCTTCCCCCACCATCGGAGCCAACTCACCACCAGGTGGTGATCAGTTGACCGCTCCACCCCTCTCTTCACCCGAGTGTCCAAGACATGCGGCCGCAAGTCCGATGACACGACCACAAAGTCGATCATTGAACTGCGACCTAGGGTGTCCTGGTGCCAAGTGCACGTGTGGACACCCTTATGCTTGAACATGGTGTTCGTTATGGACAATCCGTGACGAGCACAGAAGTCCAATAACAGAACACCGCTCAGGTTCTGATCGGGGGGGCCGTTCCTCCCAATCGCGTCCTTCCAGGTCTCACTGTCATTGCCCACGTGAGCATTGAAGTCCCCCAACAGAACAATGGAGTCCCCAGCGGGAGTGCTCTCCAGCACCCCCTCCAAGGACTCCAAAAAGGGTGGGTACTCCGAACTGCTGTTTGGTGCATAGGCACAAACAACAGTCAGGACCCGTCCCCCCACCCGAAGGCGGAGGGAGGCTACCCTCTCGTCCACCGGGGTGAACCCCAACGTACAGGCGCCGAGCCGGGGGGCAATAAGTATACCCACACCTGCTCGGCGCCTCTCACCATGGGCAACTCCAGAGTGGAAGAGAGTCCAACCCCTCTCGAGAGGACTGGTACCAGAGCCCAAGGTGTGTGTGGAGGCGAGTCCGACTATATCGAGTCGGAACTTCTCGACCTCACACACCAGCTCGGGCTCCTTCCCTGCCAGAGAGGTGACATTCCACGTCCCTAGAGCCAGCTTCTGTAGCCTGCTTGGCCAGCCGGTACCCAACAGCTGCCTCCCGAGTTCCACAGGCCAAAAAGGCCCGAAAAGAGTCCTTCAGCTTGACGGCATCTCTTACTGCTGGTGTCCACCAACGGGTTTGGGGACTGCCGCTACGACGGGCACAAACCACCTTACAGCCACAGCTCCGGTCGGCCACCTCAGCAATGGAGGTGTGGAACACGGTCCACTCAGACTAACTGTCCCCCGGTTAGGGTTAGGGTTACCAGGTTCTGATCGGGGTGTGGGTGGGCGTTCTTACCAATCACTCCCTTCCAGGTCTCACAGTCATTGCCACGTACAGACATCGAGCCATGGGGCAATCAGTATGCCCACACCTGCTTAGTGCCTTTCACCATGGGTCCAACCCCTCTAGAGAAGACTGGTACCATAGCCCAAGCTGTATGTTGAGGTCACCCCAATTATGTCCAGCTAACACAGCATCCGAACCCCTAGGCCCCTCCCACAGGTGGTGACCCCATGGGAAGTGGAACCCACGAGTCCTTTTCGGGCTATGCCCGGCCGGGTCCCATAGGTGCAGGCCTATTGAACCCCACCTCCAGGCCTGGCTCCAGAGGGGGACCCAGGTGACCCACATCCGAGTATGGGAAAACGTGGTTCAATAGTTTTTATTGTCATAGGGGGTCTTTTAGCTGTACTTTGTCTGGACCCTCACCTAGGACCTGTTTGCCATGGGTGACCCAGACAACTTAGCTCCTCGGATCATTGAGACACACACCTCTCTCCACCACGATAAGGTGACGCCTCGAGAAGGACTTCATCGTTCACGTGGGCAATTTTCAATTTTTATGAATAAATACAAAGTTTTGAAATAAATGAAATCGTGTTTATTCATCATGATTTCACTTCCAATCAAAATAATCATTTTTCCCATCATCACCTAGCTCTAGTGAAGCATTGTCTCCCCTTCACACTGCACAGGCGCACAAGAGCCGCGACGCAAACTCAAAGAAAAAAGGCAGATCATATAGCCAACAGCACTCACCAGTAATACATTTAAACATTTTCAGACAATCTGTATTCTCGACAGATCTCACTCATGGATTACTCATCCTGGAATCAGAAGCATAACACTGATCGGACCACCCCTAATTATACATAGTGTGCACAACATCAAGACACAAGATAAAGAATCGTTGGAATGGCAGTGCAAGGTAAATATTTGAATAATTTTGAAATTGATTATTCATTTGTGTAATTGCAATAACTTGATTTTAGTGAGGTTAGTACAGAGTCATTGCCAGGAATGCAACTGTACTAATCATTTCTTAAAGGGACTTAAGTCATACAGTATAAAGACACTAAATATGAAATAATCATGAAAACAACCCAAGCCAGTGACGCTGCTTCGTATAATGGCGTCTCGTCACAGCACACTCAGTGCTGTTTTTGTTTGTATTTGTGTGTATTGCCCCTTGGAAATGCTGCTCCATGTTGGGAAAACCCTCCATGAATTACGTAGGACTACCCTCCATCATGCATAGTCTAGTGCTATCAGTGGAGAAGTTAGTGTAGAGCCCTGTAAATGTTTCGTTTTATATTCATTCATTTGTATTCATTTATTTATTTCCTTAAGCGGTTGTATTTTATTCATTGAAATATTCTAATTTAGGTCCTGGGTTCAAATCCGGCCTACCTGTGTGGAGTTTGCATGGTCTCCCCGTGCCTGCGTGGCTTTTCTCCGGGTACTCCGGTTTCCTCCCACATTCCAAAAACATGCATTGTAGGTGGATTGAAGACTCTAAATTGTCCATTTAGTCTGTAAATGTAGGTCAGTGCATACTGGGTGTCTCTGACCACACACCACTGTGTGATAATAATATTAGTAATATCTGTAATGACCCTTTACGTTAAAGTAATTTGTGTTATTTCGGTACATATCAATTTGTAGTCTATTCTCTAACAAGGAGCTGAACAGCAAAATCCACAACATGTGTTTGATCCATGAATTGATCAATACATCTCGTGCTCTATTAGAATTGGCATTTGAACAGTCCTCTTCGTGATGCTGTGACCAACTCTGGGAGAGCTGAGTTTTTCATTATTATTATGATTCATCTGTTAAAGTAAATTAACAAAAGTTACCATTACCCAAAGTGTCTCGGGAGAATTGTACATATGCTCCTGCCTGGGCCCCAGCCCCTCTCCTCCTTCTTCTTCCAAAAACTGAACAGAGGTGTGTTGACTTTTTATATTCGCTGTTGCCTCCGTTCAGCTCATTTGTCAATAGTTGCATTATCGACTGTGTTAACAGAAACAAATCCAATAAATCCATCTGTTTTCTGAATTAATAATAATAATGTTTTTTTTGCAATGGGCACCTGATCATAATCATCCTTATCATCACAATCATTTTTACTCGGAGCTGCTAGTGGAAATCTTTATTCCTATTCTTAGTTGCCTTTGGCCCGATCACCCACCCCAGTCCGGTAGATGGCGATATTCCCCGTGAACGCTAGTTGCGTTTCAGCTCAAACAAAAACAAGAACAAGAACGCGGGGTCCGGACGTCGTGTGGCTGATGACCGCGTTTGTTGCCAAAACGTACCTAGTTTTGTGTGCCCTCTTGAACTTGTCTTGAGTGCGTTTTACGCGACTGTATGAAACATGGAGACTATTTTGGAGCAGCAACGTCGCTATCATGAAGAAAAGGAGAGGCTAATGGATGCTAAAACTAAAGAAGTATTACACAAGAAATCGACGGTGAGTTTGCCCTCGTTGTGCTACGATTAGCATTTTGGCTAACATGAAATCGGACACCCTAAAATTGACAATATGATGGTTGATTTTAATGCTACTGTATTCTCTCAACAGTTGCGGGAACAGATCAATTCTGATCACAGGACAAGATCTATGTTGGATGTAAGTTTATTTTCTTTGATTTAACCAGCTAAGACAATCGAGAATAGATTCTCTGTTGCAACGCCGCAACAAGGCAAAGTAGAAGCAAATACGAAAACATATTATACATATACAACAAACTGTACATGGGGATGTACACAAGCTTTTATTTCTTGGGTTTTAGTTTGTTTCTATAGCCATACAAATTTGCCGATGAACACCGTAAGAGTTACAATTTTATAACTTAACAAAATTAAAAGGTTCTGGTAGATGGCAAAAGATAAATGTTTTCAAATGCGTTATCGGTTTAACCATGCTATGAAAAGATGTATTTATGTCAGCATCCTTTATTTACAGTACATCATACAGCAACGTCCATTTCAGTTGACTTTTTTTCTAGCTTGCACGCGATGTCGTGCCATTAAACCTACAAAATGCATGTAAAACACTTATTTTATTTCTACTATTCAAAACAAAATTTCTAATATTGTGCTTTGTCTTCTTCGTCGTCGCCATCTTCTGCTATCTTGTCTATCCGTGGTTGGAAAATCAGCTTTTGATGCCATTAATGTTGCACTGCCGCCAGCTGGACAAAAGTGAGAATGAACAAAAAGAAGTCTGTGCAAGTTTGAACTCCATTAAAAAAAATTTAAAAAAAAATAAACATTTTTATAATAATAAAATAATACGGCAATCATAAATAATCAGACAAAATCTTTTCCACTCAAAATACACCACAGCGCCCTTCACATTAGCACTTCTCATACAGGAGGTGCAGGGTTCCATTCCCCACAGTTATTTAAAAGGTGAGCTGATTAGTAGATGAGAGAGATGCAAGGTTGAAGTCTGCAACTGCAGTTTTCTAACAGCTGGCAGCGCGTCCGTTGGCAAACAACATCATACAGAAAGATACCTGAAAGTTTTCTTGTGCCCCGGAGTAGTAGTCTATCTAAAACAACAAGCACGAATATTCTCCCCAATTAATGTCACGGCCAAAAACACTCCATAATGGGTCCACACTATGTACACTGAACATTGAAGGTCAGAGTACAGCCTGTCGGTGTTGTGTGCTGTTGTTCCGTCCTTGTGTATATGTTGTACGATTTAACGATGTGTGGCATTTGGTTGTACAAATGGTTCAGGCAGCGGCAAGAGGTATTTTTTTTGCTTTCCAAGTGAAAAAGGAATACTTGACCAGTGGATAGGCAAAGTCAATCGACAGGGGAAGAAACGTGGTCAGCTACGGGTGCCGAGCAAGCATTCCAAACTCTGTCCTGATCACTTCGAACCGCTGTGTTTTGAGAAAGACAACGCCGCGCACAATAATGACATCATCACTCGCAGTGTTCCCCCACAGGACCGGAATCTATTTGCGTTGGTGGGTATCTGGCGGCTGGCCGTGGTGTTAAAGTTAAACAAACACTTAACAAATATATTCTAATAAATGATTTCAATGAAAAAAATACAATTTGTTAAATAAATAAATAAATAGAAATTAATATAAAATATAAAATCAAACACTGACAGTGCTCTACACAAGGGCTGGGCGATTTAGATTAAATTTCATATAATGATATTCATGCCAGATGTCTCTAATGATACGATAACGATATTACAATGACTTAAATTAAAACTAAGATTTTTTGTTCTTTTTTTTTATTTTTTTTTTTAGAAAAGGCAAAATATCAATTCAAAAGAATGAGGAAAGTGCAATTTTTTAATTTGAACTAACTGACAGTCATCAACATTAACAAAGTCAGCAATAAATACGAAAGAATATGTGTAAAGTGCAGTTTTAAATTAGAACTTACTGACAGTCCTCAATATTGACAAAGTCAGCAGTAAATAAAAACAAAATAATTCAACTAACATTGTACTACAACTCTGCTTCAAAGATAATTTTATGCTATAACAGAAGTGTTGTGCGTGTGTGTTAACGGCATCAATGTGTGTGTGTTGTTCTGTACCAATTTACACATGCGTGTGTGGCTTGATGCATTTCGTAGCCTTACAGTGCTTCTAAAGATTCTTTGCCAGGAACACCAGTTTGTTTACCGTGTCTGGCTTTGGATAGGACCTCTCAGAACTAAAATTATTGTCTGATGTACTGGAAATTCTCTCTGATAGATATATTATATTATATATAGAGAGAGAGAGAGCGGATTTGCGAAAGTTGGTGAAAGAAGGTCCGGAGTCTCCCCTTCTGTAAGTGAGTCGTGTAATGTCTCCAAAGACGAACGGAAAAAAACAATACTAGAGAGCGCGTAACCGAGGCGACCACACTGGTAGGCGCCATCTTGGTATTATTTTGATGGTTGGGCAAAGGCTTACTTAATTGCAAGCTGGCGATAAACGGGAAATCTCCCAATGTGTCGTTCCCAGCTGAAGAAATTGGTGGGGTGGTTGCTTTGAATGGATTTTGTCACTTTGAGGTTTATGTTGTTGTCAATTTTTAATGCGAATTCATACACAATCAACATACCATCTCGTTGTTCATGTGATGGCCACGTTCATCTGGCTTGAATCCAAAATGTTCCCACATCGTCATGGTGGCATTAGGCTTCGGAACTAATTCCTTTATGCTTTCAACATTTGACGAAATTGTACAGCTACATGCTAGCCATCAGAAAACTTTGCTACAAGAACGCTAGCGCTCGTATTTTGTTTTGTACTTCCTCAAATGGCTGGGCGTACGGGTGCACCTTTTATTTATTTATTTTTAATGTTTATTTTTTTTGCTGTACCATAAAAAAATTACAGTGCATGTGGGATCAAATTAGTCGTACTCTAGAGCTCTGTGTACAAGTGCTACTCAATATATTGTTTGAGCATCGTCATCGTGATGTACATCTGCACAATAGTCACATCGCAGGTTCCGCTGCAATGTCGGTGTACTTAATATGCAGTGAATCAACTGCAATATTAAAAAAGACCAGGAGAGGGTCCTGTTTGGATATGCAAATCAGAATAGCGCTGATGTTACGGTAAATTATAACCCTTGAAACAACACTGGCAGCATATACTCATCTCCTTGTATGATAACTATGAATGAGGACGTGGGAAACAATGTACAGTGGGTACGGAAAGTATTCAGACCCCCTTAAATTTTTCACTCTTGTTATATTGCAGCCATTTGCTAAAATCATTTAAGTTAATTTTTGTCCCTCAATGTACACACAGCACCCCATATTGACAGAAAAAAACGGAATTGTTGAAATTTTGGCAGATTTATTAAAGAAAAACTGAAATATCACACAGTCATAAGTATTCAGTCCCTTTGCTCAGTATTTAGTAGAAACACCCTTTTGAGCTAATACAGCCATGAACCTTTTTCGGAATGATCCAACAAGTTTTTCCCACCTGGTTTTGGGGATCCTCCTTGCAGATCCTCTCCAGTTCTGTCAGTCTGGATGGTGAACATTGGTGGACAGCCATTTTCAGTAGGCTTTACGCAATCAGGATTTTGGGTTCGATCACCGATCAAGTTTAAAAAAACGATAACCGATATCCGATCCGATCGGAAGATGGAGCAATGTGTCTATTTACATGACTTGTTCATTTGTTGTATATACTTGTGTACTGTATACTGTATCCATCCATTTTCTGTACAGCTTATCCTCACAAGGGTTGAGGGCGTGCTGGAGCCGTCCCAGCTCAAATTATTCTCTAGCATTTTAGACAAAAGTTAAAACATCAATGACCTCTAGGGGGCATTCAAGGATTGACCCCTGACATAAGTTTAGGTCAAATCAACATTAGAACATACCAGAAATAACCAACTTTCTATAATTAAATTACTTTATTGTAATTAAATTACTTTTATAAATACTGTTAATGACATGCTTGCTCGAACTTTCTCACTGTCCCAGCTATATGGACGGGTGTTGTCCAGAGTTTGTCACACGACATGTTTTTTCACCCACAAGATTGAAAAAGCTCTTGGCCGTGAGATGGTTACAGTACTGCGCAGCAAGACACGTGACAAGGCTAAAAATAAACTAGCTTTTGGATTCATACACGACAAAGACGCGGAGTTAAGTCTTGTGCAAAGCCGATCGATTACATCATTGATCGGAGCGGCAAATTATGACAAGAAAGCCGATCGTAAAGTCTAATTTTCAGGTCTCTCAAGAGATGCTCAATTGGGTTTAAGTCAGGGCTCTGGCTGGGCCATTCCAGAACAGTCATGGAGTTGTTCTGAAGCTACTTATTCGTTATTTTAGCTGTGTGCTTAGGGTCATTGTCTTTTTTGAAGGTGAACCTTCGGCCCAGTCTGAGGTCCTTAGGAACCTTAAGTGCATCAAAAAAAAATTGTAACCTTGGCCAGATCTGTGCTTTGCCACAATTCTCTCAGCTCTTCAGGCAGTTCCTTTGACCTTGCTGCTCATTTGCTCTGACATACACTGTGAGCTGTAAGGTCTTATATAGACAGGTGTGTGGTTCTCTTAATCAAGTCCGATCAGTATAATCAATAATCAATAATCACAGCTGGACTCCAATGAAGGTGTAAAACTAGATAAGCCAGCCTGGCTGATTGTCGTGCCTACATGGCGGGCATTTTGGGAAGGTCGTCACTGTGAAGGCAATACATAAAAAAGATTCTCTGCGGGGCCCTGAGGGATCCCCCTCCAGTGTGTTTTTTTGTTTGTTTTTTTGGGGTTACCTTTTTCATGCCTTTGGTGTTTGCTTGTCTGGCTCAGATAAGAGAGGTGTTGTTTTTTACGTTAAAAGTATGATATGCTGTATTTTTCACGTCGCAGATTTGAAAAAAATCGCAATGTCATTTTTTCCCAATATTGTGCATCCCTACTGTGTACACTGACTGTTGTTTCTTTTTTGTAGAGATATATGGAAGTGAGTGCCAATCTCAGAGACTCCTATGAAGACAAAGATGGGTAAGGCCTTGTCTGTGGGCAGAAACTGGACTTAAATTATACATGATATAGGTCTGCACAATTAATTGAATTTTAATCGTGATCAATTTTGGCTGCCACGTTTAAATGAGTCTGATCGTCTGCGATGGTTTTATTTTTTTAATTTATTTAAAATGTGGGCACTGCTTGATTTGAAAAGTGCTTCATTTGCAGCAGTGCCTGCAACCTAGTCAGGCCGCCACCAGGGGGCGAATGCATGGTTAAAGCTTCATCAAGCTCCGGCACTGTCCTCCGGTGAGAACTTTAAAATAAAAGGTTACAATTGCATTAATGTCCAATGGCATGGATGTCCAGTATAGTAAATATATGAAGCTTTTATTTTGAAGTTGGCTCTCTCAGCACCTTGGCGGAGATGCGGTGTGTCACGGTAAGACACTATTAACGATCGTTGAAGCGCCTGCCTTGTGTGTCAAGTTTCGCTTACCCACGCACCTTTAGGGACTGTGGGAGTCCTGACTGGCTCTCCATTTAAAGGGTTATAGCTCCTCGTTGTGCCTGCGTATTACACAGTGGACCGTAAACGGCGACGGGAGCTTCCTTAAACCAGAGTCGGGGAAATTTTGCCGAGGTTCTCACAGCCATCTGTGAAGCGTCGGGCCCGCAACAGAGTAACCTTTTCAGATGTAGGATATATTGGTTTTGGATAAAAGCATAATTAATTTTGGACAAGAATACACCGGAAAGCGAGCCCCTGCGTTTACTTCTGGTTTATTTCGACGTACGTTTAACGTTACAATCAAACTATCTTTGTCTCGAATAGGGCACTACGTCTCTTTTTATGTGTGTAAATTTTAGGAAAAGCGAAGGCTGCTACATGACTGAAAATAAGAGTTCTCGAAAAAATGGAGGGATTTTACTACAAAATAAATTAATAATAATAATAATGGTAATAGAAATAAAAAAATAGGCATACATAAAGAAAAATAGGACAGAGTGTGTGGTTGGACTCAAAATGAGTGTGAAATGAGTTGAATCACAGTGAGGGGGAGTAAAGTTGGGACTCGTGTCAGCTCGCTAACTTTAACCCAGACTACTATGGACCAATTTGTACTTTCTAGTACTCACTGCGATGTTATACTCACGATCTTCAGATTGTTGGGTCTGGTCTTTCTCCGTTGTCTCAGGAGGAACAGAGGCAGGTTTAGTTGAGGGAGAAGATGCACAAAAAGTGAAAACAAAAGATGCAAAAAGAAAGTTGTTGTCCCGTTTTTTTACGGGGGGGTTTTAAACACCTCGGTGACCTCAACCCCAGAGATAGGAGAGCCCGCCTCAGAGAACACAGACTCTGCCACCTCATGGGAAGGCGTGTCGGTGGAATTGAGGAGGTCTTCGAAGTATTCTCCCCACTGACTCACAACGTCCTGAGTCGAGGTCAGCAGCGCCCCATCCCCACTACACATAGTGTTGATGGTGCACTGCTTCCCCCTCCTGAGACGCCGGATTGTGGACCAGAATTTCCTCGAAGCCGTCCGGAAGTCTTTCTCCATGGCCTCACTGAATTCCCCCATGCTTGAGTTTTTGCCTCAGTGACCACCAAAGCTACATTCTGCTTGGCCAGCCGGTACCCATCAGCTCCCTCGGGAGTCCCACAGGCCAAAAAGGCCCGATAGGACTCCTTCAGCTTGACGGCATCCTCACCGCTGTGTCCACCAACATTTTCAGATTGCCGCCACGACAGGCACCGCCAACCTTACATCCACAGCTCCAGTCGGCCGCCTCAGCAATGGAGGCGCGGACCATAGTCCACTCTGACTCAATGGCCCCCATGTCCCCTGGGACGTGGGTAAAGTTCTACCGGAGGTGGGAGTTGAAACTCCTTCTGACAGGGGATTCCGCCAGACGTTCCCAGCAGACCCTCACAATACGTTTGGGCCTGCCCCGTCAGACCGGCATCTTCCCCCACCCTCGGAGCCAACTCACCACCAGGTGGTGATCAGTTGACACACATCCGCCCCACTCTTTACCCGAGTGTCCAAGACATGCGGCCGCAAGTCCGATGACACGACCCCAAAGTCAATCGTCGAACTGCGACCTAGCGTGTCCTGGTGCCAAGTGCACGTGTGGACACGCTTATGCTTGAACATGGTGTTCGTTATGGACAATCCGTGACGAGCACAGAAGTCCAATAACAGAACACCGCTCGGGTTCTGATCGGGCCGTTCCTCCCAGTCACGCCCTTCCAGGTCTCACTGTCATTGCCCACGTGAGCATTGAATTCCCCCAGCAGAATGATGGAGTCCCCAGTGGGGGCGCTCTCCAACACCCCCTCCAAGGACTCCAAAAAGGGTGGGTACTCTGAACTGCTGTTTGGTGCATAGTAGGAACTTCTCGACCTCACACACCAGCTCGGGCTCCTTCCCTGCCAGAGATGTGACATTCCACGTCCCTAGAGCCAGCTTCTGTAGCCGGGGATCGGATTGCCAAGGTCCCTGCCTTCGGCCACCGCCCAGCTCGCACTGCACCTGACCCCTATGGCCCCTCCCACAGGTGGTGAGCCCATGGGAAGGGGGACCCACGTTACCCTTTCGGACTGTGCCTGGCCGGGCCCCATACATGTTTTAATATTGTATATAAATAAAGGGGCGGCACGGTGTTCAACTGGTTAGCACGTCTGCCTCACGGTTTTGAGGACACGGCTTCAAATCCGGCCTCGCCTGTGTGGAGTTTGCATGTTCTCCCCGTGCCTGCGTGGCTATTGTCCAGGTACTCCGGTTTCTTCCCACATCCCCAAAACATGCATGGTAGGGCAATTGAAGACTAAATTGCCCATCGGTGTGAATGTGAGTGGTTGTTTGTTTATATGTCCCCTGCGATTGGCTGGCGACCAGTTCAGGGTGTACCCAGCCTCTCGCCCAGAGTCAGCTGCGATAGGCTGCAGCACGGCCGCTACCCGAGTGAGAATAAGCGGTATGGAAAATGAAGGAATGAATGAATATAAATAAAGGGTAGTTACTGCTGCCTGGAAGCTGCTTATCACTGCAGCATTTTTGTTGTAATGTTCCGGTAAAATTACTACATATTATTTGAAATTGCTGAGTTCAATGTTCATGCCCCCTCTACCTCATATTTTTGACAGAATGAGGAGGGATGAGCTTGCTGCGATCTCAGGGCCCAATGAATTTACAGAGTTCTACAACAGACTTAAACAGATAAAGGAGTTTCACAGAAAGCACCCAAATGAAGTAAGTGATCACCAATTGGAGACTATCAATTTAATTTAAGGGCTTTTTCCACTATTTGCAATGGTTTGTATCTCTGTAGATTTCCATTCCAATGGCTTCCGAGTTTGAAGAGCTGATGAAAGCCAGAGACAACCCTAGTGACGAAGCTCAGAGTAAGTCTTGCCAATTGGATTGATTTAAAAGTGCATCCGAAATGTAATCGAACTTCTGTTAGTCATTGCAGTGGTTTAACAAACCTGAATTTCACAGACAAGCTGGGCGAGACTCTCCTCCACGCCCTACATGTTGAAAATCGTACTCGACTTATATACGTGGGTCGAAGTGTACGATTGAATTCCAGTTGATGAATAGAAATAAAAAATATGGGTTAACGGAGGGATACCAACAATTTTGTCCGTGTGTGTAATGTCCGGACACATTATGAGGGCTTGTGGGTTTCGAGGCTGGAAGACAACCTCATCTATGAAAGCTTGCGGTTGCAATTATTATTTTTTATTTGATATAATGATGAATATAGTAAATACAATTCCTGTGGCGCACAGGGGTTGCTGATTTTATATTTTTTTGTAACTGAGGGGGTGATAGCTTATCTGATGTAAAAGGAAATGTTTTGTAATGTTTTAAAGCGTTCACGTTTCTTTGAGTAATGTCATCCCACTATAATGCATACCAATAAATAGAATAATTTTGGTCATCATAATTGTAACTTAAAATGTTTGGGGAAAGCTGTTCTAGTTGAGTTTGTTTGTACACCTTAACAAAATTAAATTGCTACAGATCTCGTGGAATTCACGGATGAGGAAGGATATGGCCGCTACCTCGACCTCCATGACTGCTACCTGAAGTACATAAACCTGAAGGCAGCTGAGGTTCTTTCATTCAGCATAATTCACTATGCACTATTAAGCAAACTCATGGTTGTTATTAACTAGTATAGCCACCTCTCTCGACAGAAAACTGAGTACATCACTTACCTGTCATCATTCGACCAGCTGTTTGACATTCCCAAAGACAGAAAGAATGCAGAATACAAAAAGTAAGTATCATACTAAAACTCTGATCCTTAAAATGAAACTTATTTTCAATGCTTAATATATGTATCGGAAATGAACCCGTCGCTAAGCACCTAATTTTTTTAATTGGACATGCAAATGTGAAACATGTTTTGACGTCTCCATGCAGGTATTTGGAGATGCTGCTCGAGTACCTGCAGAACTACACAGACCGGGTCAAACCTCTACTTGACCAGAATGACCTCTATGATAAAGTACTGTCAGATTTTGAGAAAAAGTGGGAAAGCGGCGCATTTCCAGGCTGGCCTGTAGGTCCTCCTCGTTATTGGGTTAGCTTAGGTTCGGTTGTTTGTCGAATCTGACCAGTCATGGTTATTTTAATTGCATTTTTTGATCATAGAAAGAGACAAGTAGTGCATTAACACATGCTGGAGCTCACCTGGACCTTTCAGCCTTTTCATCTTGGGAGGTAAAAAAACAAAAACAAATACATTTAAACGTAATTTCAATGCAAGTCACATTTGATGGAAATGTAATTCTTTTTGTGTCACACAGGAGTTGGCTTCCTTAGGTCTGGACAGATTAAAGTCGGCTCTTCTGGCATTGGGACTTAAATGTGGAGGGTGAGCTTGCCTTTGACACATAACCCATTAATAACGTTTGCATTAATGTCTGCAAGGACCCGCTGCACTTTAGTTGACTACAGTGGAAACTCAGGTCACAGATCGTTCCGTGACCCTGTTTGTAACCCGGTGTGTTCACAAATAAAGGTAATATTTTCAATTGAAATAAATGGAAACGTTTTTTTTAAAACCTTTATTTAACCAAGAATAGGCATATTGATGTTCAGAATCTCTTGCTAGAGGTCGTGGCCAAGATTTGATATTTGTTGACAGAAACCCATTGAGTCATACATGCAAACCAGTCGTCTTTTGGCGAAATTCACCGTTTTGAACTCAAAATAGGCCATTTACGTGAATCGTATAGGTCCGATGAGTTTTTACTGGGGGGGGGGGGGGTCGCTGTCGTCATACGTTGTTTCGTACTCCTTGAACGCTGTCAGCTAACGGTACTTTTACTCCGTTACAATCATCTAAATGTCGCTCGCTACTTTTATTTATCAATTCTTGCTTATCAACTATTTCGTGTGCGAGACTGCGACTTCCGCATTGGGCACCGTTTGCGCCAATCTAATTTAAGCGCTGGTGACGTTTAAGTCTACTTCACCAATCAAACGACAAAAGAAAGTTGCATGACCTCACACGTCGTCTTCTATTGGGCTTCCCGGGCATAGGTATTAACACGAGATAAGCCAGCCCGGCTGATCGTCGTGCCTGAATGGCCACCATTTTGGGAAGGTCGTCGTTACCATGAAGGCAACGGCGCGCTACTCTTATTTACATTTTGACCAACAAAAACATGTATTGTAGTATTTGTCTGGCACTCTGCCCAAACGTGGATATTTCAGATCACTTATAACTGGAGAAAACACTGTGCAATAAGTTGTAAATGTTTTTTTTGTTTTGTTTGTGCAATTTACTCAGTACTTGAGTAATTATGTCACTATGTACTTTTTACTCTTAAGTATTTTTTGGAGGACTACTTTTTACTTGAGTCACATTATTGTCGAGTAACAATACTCCTACTTGAGTACGTTTGGCTACTCTTATCTACCTCTGGAGCGGACATCCTCTTACGTTTAAGCACCATTTTTGCTCATCAGATCAGGTAGTGTCGTATTTGTTGCACTGGTCTTTTGTATTTTCGCGTTGAGGTGCTGCGGGTCGTGGCTGTGGTTGTGGTCCCAGCGGAACCGCGCAGCACACATACTGTAACATCGGCGACAAGAGCTGATCCGCTAGTACATCTTGTATTAATGAGGAAACGCGGCTACAATTATCTAATTAGTTTACGGATGTTAATGTTAAATGTATTAAGCGATGGAGCGATGTTAGGGATTATGTCACAACACAGAATGAACTAACTTCCAATTCAGAAATGGCAAGTAATAACAGAAAAATATTGTACTTAATATTTTTCTGGAGGATGCATTTGGGATTAGCCGTTGAAGTTGGTAATTGTGAAAAGTGAAGTGAAAAAATGATTTTCGTCAATTCTTGTCCAGAATGAGAGTGCTTAAAGAGGAGGATGTTATTCATGTGGCAGGCATTAGGTGCAGGTGGAGAATTTTAGGAATTCTAATTGACCTAAAACAGGAGAAATTTAGTCTGACTTCATGTCAGACAGTCAAGAAAAAACGCGTAATGTCTATTTTTTACCATGTATGTATTGTAGTCCTGGGTAAAAATTCTTTTGATTACTACATTCAGTACTCCTCCTTGATAGCTACAACATAACTATGCGGTTATGTATTTCAAACTTTTGATCAACAAGTGTATGTATATTTTGTGTGTTTGTGTGTGTTGTACAGGACTCTTGAAGAGAGAGCTCAGAGACTCTTCAGCACCAAAGGCAAATCTTTGGAATTGCTGGATCCTTCTCTGTTTGCCAAAAATCCCAAAGCTAAAGGTCCTAAGAAGTATGTGTTGGTAAACTACAAATTGGGGGAGCTGGGATGGGGTGGCCTTTGCGCGTCAATGTTTACAGCACAGAAAAAAGCAGTTTAATTTGGATTTGAATAGAATATATATATTTTTTTTATATAATTATGCTAGTTAATACATTTAACAATCAATTAACATTAAATTAAAACAAACATCAAATAACATGGAATAAATGAAAACATTCCAATAAAATAACGGGGCCCTTCAGGGCTTAAGTCTGCGCTTGGCGGGGGACAAAGCAAAGGAGGCCTCTCGCCCAATCGATTGCAAAGCAAATCTTAGACAAGGCATAGGCTACGCCTTAGTCCCAGAAAGGACGCTGGGCCACGAGGTGCAATCAAAGTGTCTTTGCTCAATCTGTAAAGCAATTTTCATCAAGTTGCCTGTGTATATACATATATTGTTGTTGTTGTATTTTTTCCGGGCGATTAACATACTGTATGGCCCTTATTTAACCCAGTTCCATTCAGCGAAGCGGCATTTTGTGTGCATTTCTTCTGCATCCAAACTCGGCTTTTCTGTCACGTGGGCCAGGCAGCCAATCAGTGTATTTGTTTTGACACGCTCACATGGGTTACACGTCCAATCGCGTGTATGTCCTTGTGTGTATGTGTATGTCCTTTAATGAGGAAATGGAGTCCATTATCAGCCTAAGCGGCATGGCTATGTTTAGCTGACCCAAAACTACATTTTAAGGCACAATATTTTATACTGAGACAAGACTACAATGATATTAAGGCACTTTTAATACCGCAGTAGTGTGATATTGTCACATCGCTAATATGTACAGTCAGACATTATTAAATTAACTAAAAATGAATAACATTTACAATTTGTGGCATAAACCTTACTTTCTCTAACGGCATCAAGCCTACGACCCATTGACTTATACACACACAGTCAAATAATGAAAGTGCCTATAATTATGTTTTCATTCACCATACCTGCAGAGACACAGAGCGAAACAAGGAAATTGCCTTTCTGGAAGCTCAACTCTACGAGTATGTTGAAATCGTTGGTGTAAGTATTACAATGTTGCCAAATAATTCTTAGAATGAGTTTGACTTACCCAATTTTTGTGATAACTACGATAATAGTCAACAAGTTTGTTTATTTGCCTTTATAGGAGCAGAGACAGCTTACGCATGAGAATGTGCAGCGAAAGCAAGCCAGAACTGGGGAGGAACGTGAGGAAGAGGAGGAGGAGCAGCTGAGTGAGAGTGAAAGCGAAGATGAAGACAATGAGATAATCTACAACCCTAAGAATTTGCCGCTGGGCTGGGATGGCAAGGTAAAAATGTCACTCTCCGATACAAAAGGAAAGAAAATTGAAATTGTGAACAAACATAAGTGGGTTAAACTAAATTACATTAGAACAGTATTGTTGTTATTATTATATTATTAGAATAACAATTTCTCAAACTTTCCAACACCTGTCAAAAAAGGGATTTCAACGCTTGCTTAAATTTCCCAAGATAAATCCTATACCAATCCGCCTGCCGATCTCCCGTTCCATTCTTCCCTCACTCGTGAACAAGACCCCAAAATATTTGAACTCCTCCACTTGGGGCAGGATCTCATCCCCGACCTGGAGAGGACACACCACCCTTTTCCGACTGAGGACCGTGGTCTCAAATTTGGAGGGGCTGATTCTCATCCCAGCCGCTTCACACTCGGCAGCGAACTGCTCCAGGGAGAGTTCGAGATCATGGCTTGATGAAGCCAACAGAACCACATCATCTGCAAAAAGCAGAGATTGCAATACTGAGGCCACCAAACTCAATTGGTGGAATTGAGGAGGTCTTCGAAGTATTTTCCCCACTGACTCACAACGTCCCGAGTCGAGGTCAGCAGCGCCCCATCCCCACTATACACAGTGTTGATGGTGCACTGCTCCCCCCTCCTGAGACGCCGGATGGTGGACCAGAATTTCCTCGAAGCCATCCGGAAGTCTTTTTCCATGGCCTCACCGAACTCCTCCCATACCAGAGTTTTTGCTTCAGCGACCACCAAAGCTGCATTCCGCTTGGCCAGCCGGTACCCATCAGCTGCCTCAGGAGACTCCCAGGCCAAAAAGGCCCGATAGGACTCCTTCTTCAGCTTGACGGCATCAAACACCGTTGGTGTACAACAACTGGTTTGGGGATTGCCGCCACGACAGGCACCGACCACCTTACGGCCACAGCTCTGTTCGGCTGCCTCAGCAATGGAGGCGCGGAACATGGTCCACTCGGATTCTATGTTCCCCGCCTACCCCGGAACGTGAGCAAAGTTCTGTCGGAGGTGGTAGTTGAAACTCTTTCTGACAGGGGATTCTGCCAGACGTTCCCAGCAGACCCTCACAATACGTTTGGGCCTGCCACGTTGGACCGGCATCTTCCCCCACCATCGGAGCCAACTCACCACCAGGTAGTGATCGGTTGACAGCTCCGCCGGTCTCTTCACCCGAGTGTCCAAGACGTGGCCGCAAGTCCGATGACACAACCACAAAGTCAATCGTCGAACTGCGACCTAGGGTGTCCTGGTGCCAAGTGCATGTGTGGACACCCTTATGCTTGAACATGGTGTTCGTTATGAACAATCTGTGATGAGCACAGAAGTCCAATAACAGAACACTGCCCTGGGTTCTGATCGGGGTGGGGGGAGTGGCTTTCCTCCCAATCACGCCCTTTCAGGTCTCACTGTCATTGCCCACGTGAGCATTGAAGTCCCCAGCGGGAGCGCTCTCCAGCACCCCCTCCAAGGACTCCAAAAAGGGTGGGTACTCTGAACTGCTGTTTGGTGCATAGGCACAAACAACAGTCAGGCTACCCTCTCTTCCACCGGGTTGAACCCCAACGTACAGGCGCCGAGCCGGGGGGAAATAAGTATACCCACACCTGCTCGGCGCCTCTCACGGTGGGAAACTCCAGAGTGGAAAAGAGTCCAACCACTCTCGAGAGGACTGGTACCAGAGCCCAAGCCGTGTGTGGAGGCGAGTCCGACTATATCTCGTCGGAACTTCTCTACCTCACACACCACCTCGGGATCCTTCCCTGCCAGAGAGGTGACATTCCGCGTTCCTCGAGCTAGCTTCTGTAGCCGGTGATCGGATCGCCAAGGTCCCTGCCTTCGGCCACCGCCCAGTTCACACTGCACCCGACCCCTATGGCCCCTCCCACAGGTGGTGAGCCCATGGGAAAATGGTTATACATGTGCATGTCAATAAATTAGAATTAGAAAATGACATGTTTTTCTGTAGTTCAATTAAAAAACTCATACTAGATTCACGACACACAAACTATTTTATGATTTTATTTATTTTGATGATTTCATCTTACAGCTAACGAAAACCCACATTTCACCATCTCCAAGAAATTAGAATGTTACATTAGAAACAATCAAAAAGATTTTAATGTCGAAATGATGTTGGAATTGGCCTTCTGAAATGTATTTTCTTGTTGAATGCATTTGTATAATTTGAAATTATTTTTGTCTGCATAGATTGGTCATAAAATGTAGTCTGAGCTTCGTCTAATTCACAAGAATAAACAGTTTAACTTAGACTTTACACCGATCTGATCTGTATTGGCCGATAATTAGCATTTTATGCTGATCAACCGAACGGCCTTCATGTCATAATTCGCCGATCCGATCAATGACTTAATCGGTCGGCTCCGCAAAAGAGATTTACTCCTCGTCGCCATCGCGTATGAATCCAAAAGCAAATTTTTTTTCGTCGTTGGTGTGGCACTATATTGCGGTGTCTCAGACAAACAACACGTAAGTTATTTGCAGTCCGTGCACAACTGAAGTGCGTCGTGGGGAACGTCATCTAAATGCTGCAACACAACAAATTTGATCGGGCACCTGAAGAATGTACAGGAGGAGGAACCTGTCAAGTTCAAACAACGCAACACATTGCTCCATCTTGTGATCGGTTATCGTTTTTTTTAAATTTTAAAACAAACCAGGATGTTTGAGAAAAATGTTCTCTTAAATGTTAATCATGTTCTCTTAATGATTGCTCCAACATATTTACCAATAACAATCAAAGTAAACTGTGGGCATATAGAGAGAGGCAGTTTGTTTTTCCCGTAAGGAAGTGCAAGAAAGTGAGTCTGCCTTGTATTGAATTCCTTATTCCATATGTTGCAATAAAATTTTGGTTCAACAAAATACAGTGATGCCTCGAGATACGAGTTTAATTTGTTCCATGACCATGCTCTTATCTCAAAACACTCGTATCTCAAAAAAACATTTCTCTAAAATAAATGGAAATGCAATTAATCCCTTCCAGACCCCCAAAAGAAACATTTAAAAAAAAAAAAAAGACATCTAGCAGTAAATTGTAAAATAAAAAATATAAATAAATATATATTTTTTTAAAATACTAAAAAAAAATGGTTGAATGAGAGTGTAAAAATAAGCAAACACACACACTGAGGTTTTATATGCGTGCCTCTACCTTTAAATGCGTCGTCTCTCACGTGGCCTCTTCTCACAATTGTCTCAATCCCCGCCCTCTCTGTTCCTGTTCTGCAGGAAGCGTCTGTCATCAGCACTCCAAAAGCCTTTGTTTTGTCTTTTAATTTAAAAAAAAAAAAAAAAACAACTTGCACTCAATAGTACGGTATTGTGTACAAAAACATTAACATTTGCACCTCACATAACATTCATTCATTTTTTAATAATGTTATTCGTGGTGCCGATCGATCTGCTTTGAGTGACTCGTCCATATCAATGGCTTGTCTTCTCAAAGGACGTATCTCCGTAACTTCTTCCATGATCTTGTCCACAGCTTCAAATTGTTTTAAGTCCCTGGCTGGCGCTAATGTATTTTATTTTTGAGTAATGTTAACTGTTCCTGTGTGGCTGTGGTGTTTTCCATCATATCCTTGATGGAGGCTGTGCTTGTTTCAAATACATGTCAGTCTCTTTGTTTTATACAGTAGTTAGTTTTCAAGTAAACTCCAACTGATAGTGGCAATGTACATCTTGAAGCCTCTTTTTTAAAAATATTTACTAATTCAGCCAGAGTGCTGCTTGTTAAGTGAGTGGAGCATCCTGCTGCCACACACCACTCATTTCTCAAGTTTGGTCAAAGCAAAAACTGGGCCAATAGACGGCTCATATCTCGAAAACCACTGTATTATTTTACTTTCACATTACACTGAGAAATTTGTCAGATTTTGTGTGGTGAGTACATGAGTTTTGACTCTGCTTTCTTTTCCTTCCAGCCAATTCCATACTGGCTCTATAAACTCCATGGCCTGAATATCAACTACAACTGTGAAATCTGTGGAAACTACACCTACCGAGGACCCAAAGCCTTTCAGCGACACTTTGCGGTATTTTCTGTTCAAGCAAAGATTCATACATTTATACTTTCCAGTGGTTGTTGTACTTTAGGGAATTCCGCCCATGGTTTTCATCACAATCACTCCCAAATTTGTTCAATGTCTATCGTAAACAAATGGCAGGGCTCTACAGTAACTTTTGCACTAGTAGCACTGGTGCGACCAATTGGCACATGATTTGGTTGCATCATTTTTTGAGGAGGTAGAGCATGACCATGGGATACCATAGTTTGGTAGGAAGTAAAGATTGACAGTGACTTGAGATTAGGGCTGGGCGATGATATGATCGAGATCAAAGATCGTGATTAAAATTCTCGATTATCAGCTGTGGCCGTATTTCCTCGATCTAACGGGGCGGGAATGTGTGTAACAAAAGCCAATCAGTCGTTCTTGAAATTAGCAATAATGTTAACGGTATGTAGCTTCAATCGTACAATTGTAGCGGTGGTTTAAGCAAACGAGCGACAACGGGAACGTTTAATTGAATCGCGATTGTGGTGGGGGTGGATTTATTGGCTTTAAGCAGAGTTTAGCAAAACAATAGAAGAAAAAAACAAACCTTTAGATTAGTCCAAGCAATCGCGGCTGCCGGCGTTTTGAAAAATGAGCAAAAACAGAGGCGCGATGTTAAAACTAGCAGAAAGGCACTCTCAAACCAGCAAACACACTCTGTGGTGCGACAGACGCAAGTTGATTGTTTCCAAAGTAAAAATCATAGATTGGTCGACGTCTTAGCAAGCGCTCGTCAGTAGCTTGCTAGTGGTTAGGTGCCTAACGGCTAACTTCGAGAGGGGGTGGGAGGTTCTGTAATGACGCAGACGTCCATGAAGTGGCAGTCGAGCGCACAGACCATCCAAAGAAGAGTCACGTGGAATTTTCCCAGCAAAGATGGTTAACTACGGAAGTCTTTAAGTCTTAAGAAGGCGACCACATGGCGAGCCTCGTGGTACCACCCCCAAAGAATAAAAAAAAATGTTTGGGACCTGGGGTCCATAGTACTAGGGTGGTTGGTGGGTATTCACATTTCTTATTCCTTGACTCCGAGGGCCTGCTCCACCCCCACCCCCACCCCCACCCCCTTTCGGTTGTCGGACCACAGCCCCCCACTTGGGTCCCCGCCACCTTCCTCTCCCCTCTCCTTCGATAGGCTTGAATTGCTTGTGCAGGGACCACTAATAATACCACATGATGTATTAAGAAATTAACTCACAGGTTCTTACAGGTGTTCAGACACTATAAAAGCATCCCACCGTACCACTCGTCAGTAGCACTCCCTTGCTCATTTCCCACATCCTGTCCTTTTCTGTCCTCTCTTATCTTGTCCTATTGGTTAGTTGTTGCATGTCCTTGCCGGGTGTCCCCCTCATCCACAAATAAGAACACAATTTGACTTAGTAATGTTACTTGTTGTCAAATATCTAGACTGTCCAACTATTGTTCTGCTGTGGTTGCACCCCCTATTCCCCTTGTCCATTCTGTCCCTTGGTCTATCCCCTAAAACACCTTTTATGCCCAGCTGCATTTTCTGCATCTCCATTCTGCATGGCCATGCAGCTGAACAGGACAAGTTACAAAACAAAAAGAAAAAAACGTTTAGAATATTGTAAATAAGATGTGTAATTCATATACAATTTCTTTTTACTGTCTTAAAGAAGGCCTTCCCTCTTCAACAGATGTGTATTTCTGTTCTGGTTAGGAATGGAGGCATGCCCATGGTATGCGCTGTCTTGGAATCCCCAACACTGCCCACTTTGCCAATGTGACACAGATTGAGGATGCTGTCTCTTGTAAGTCTTATTTTCGAACATACTATGGATTTATTTTACACCTTTAACCCTTGTTACTTATTGTACTTGCACATTTTATTGTACATCAAATTTGTATATACAGTGCATCTAAAATTTATAGTGCTTCACTTTTCCCACATTTTATGCTGCAGCCTTATTTCACAATACTTTGTTCAATTAATTATAAATAACCCAAAATGACAGTGAAAGTTTTTTTCTACTTTTTGTTGAAAATCTATTAAAAAAGAAAAGAAAATTTATATATATATATACACACACACATACATGCATACACACACACACACATACATACATATACACATTTGGTCCCCCACGGTGGCAGGCGATGAGCTTAACCATTGGGCCACGGCTGCCAATTTCTTTAAGAGGCTCCTCTGTCCTCCACTCGTTACCTGTATTGGCAACTCTTGGATCTCATCCGTATAAAAGACACCTGTCCACAACCTCAAACAGTCACACTCCGAACTCCACTATGGCCGAGACCAAAGAGCTGTCAAATGACACCAGAAACAAAATTGTAGACCTGCACCAGGCTGGGAAGACTGAATCTGCAATAGGTAAGCAGCTTGGTGTAAAGAAATCAACTTCCATTATTAGAAAATGGAAGGTATACAATGATGGTCTCCCTCGAGCTGGGGCTCCATCAAGATCTCACCTCGTTCGGTCAAAAGGATCACAAGAACGGTGAGCAAAAATCCCTGAACCACATGGGGGGGACCTAGTAAATGACCTGCAGAGACCAAAGTAACAAAGGCTACCATCAGTAACACACTACACCGCCAGGGACTCAAATCCTGCTAGACGTGTCGCCTCTCTCAACCTTTTAAGGGGGAGAACTTCTACAATTGGTGGCTGACTAAATACTTTTTTGCCACACTGTACATAAATACACACACACAGTGGAACTTCGATAGAACAGACTAATAAGGGGCGCTGGGGTAGTCCGATATAGCCGATTGTCAGTTACATTTAAGCACTTTTTTTTGTTTTTTTGTTTTAGGCCATATGCACCCATATTACTGTACAGTACAAAATTGTTTTGTATTTTTTTTTTCCTGGCCTAAAACGCCCAATACAGTATCAGGTTTTTGGAAATGAACGTTAAATAACATATATATATTTTTTTTTGTTTGAAAGTTGTTTGATTGAGGACTCTAATTTGCCCGTAGGTGTCAATGTGAGTGCGAATGGTTGTTTGTTTCTATGTGCCCTGCGATTGGCTGGCGACCGGTTCAGGGTGTACCCTGCCTCCCGCCCGAAGATAGCTGGGATAGGCTCCAGCAGCCCGCGACCCGAGTGAGGATAAGCGGTAAAGAAAATGGATAGATGGATGGATGTTTGAAAGTTTCACATTCTATCCAAACTTACCATGGCGGTGTTTTTGGTCATGGTGACATTGTTGACATCCAGTCGTCATTATAGGCGAGTGGCTTTCATGAGGAATTCTGTGAGAAATTCGTGTGCGTCCTCGTTCTAAATTCATTGCCAAAGGCAAACGGCTTGTCGAGGGTAAAAAAAAAAAAAATTGGCATGTTCCAGACTCCAAAGACTTGTTTTGTAATCCTCATAGTTAACGCCGCAGCCTTGCCGCCCTCTCTCTGATTTATGTGCAATAGACAATAGATATAACCATCTTCACATGGCCGCCACGTCAATGGCCCACTTTCAACATGGCTGCCAGACAGGGACAGGAGGCACATCATTTGGAATTTGATCAAGTAATATTGTGTGTCTGTGACCCGGAAATACGTCAGTCCCATTCTCTGCCTGCATTGCGCCACAGCGCCAGTAAACAACGGCCAATTCTGGAACTAACAGACTTTGTCAGCGGCATTTTAAGTGACAAATGGAAACTGTTTTTGGAAACATTGTTTCGTCCTGGCGGTCCTCGTAAAATTGGGGTCCGTTTTATCGAGGTTCTGCTGTCTATGTTTGTGTGTGTGTGTGTGTGTATATAATAAAACTTTTGTAAAAGAGACTCATCATCTCAGAAGAAACATGCTTCTAATTTTCCTTACTGCAATCTTTTCACTCTTTTGGAAGTAACATCAACATCAGGGTTCGAAACAGTCTGTCTAGTACGACACACCGATATATGTACATCTCCACCATCTCAAAAACAGTCAAGTGACTGGCCATATGAAAAATAAAATAAGGAAATAAGATAAAAAATCTCCATGGGTATTGGCTGTTTTTAAAAAAATTATAATTAAGTGATACTAAAAATTATATAAGCAATTCCTAATGCCAAGACACCCATTCTGTACCCTACATGTGATTTCTTTTTTTTTTTTTTTATTGCAAAAATGTAACACAAACATTCATGTTGTCAGGAAACAAATTTGGTTTCAATTTTGTTATAAGGCTGTGACATAAAATGAAACACTGTGAATACTTTCTGGATAACCATGGTTAAAACGACTCCCGTAGTTTCTCGTGTATAATACGCTCTCAAGCATAATGAACACCCACAAAGTTGACCACCAAAATATAGGTAGGTAGTCTTGGTAGTCACGTGGGAGGCGGAAGATACCTCTGCAAAGCCGCAGTGTGAAAATTTATATTTTTAGTGTTTTTAGTATGTGTATAATACACACAATTGAGTTATAAAGATTTTCTTGGGAAATAATTGCGTATAAAACATGAGAAATTACAGTCGTACTTTATCACAAGACAATAGTTTGTGTAAAAAATCATTAGCTTAGCACAACCTCAGTTGACAGTTTGTAATGGCATATCATACCTCTTTTGGCATTTGTAGCTCATTTATTATGTCTGGTCATCATCCCTTTTCCTTTAAATTGAATTTTACCTTGTTTTTATTGATTTATTTATATTAACTACATATAGTACCAAGTTCTGAAATAAATGTCTACATAAAAAAAAAAAACTAAACATTTTAGTCACTGCAATTTTTTTGGATTGGTATCATCAGTAGGTTTGTGTTAACTTATTTTTGCCTAACACTAGTGTGGGCAAAACTGAAGTCCCAAAAGGCCTTAGAACGTTGGCAACCTGACACAGAGGTAAGAATGGAAAACATTTTGTAAAATATGTTGACTATCCAGCAGTGTTGAAATTTCCCAATTCTTTGTTTTTCAGGAAGAGTATGAGGACTCGAGTGGAAATGTAGTCAATAAAAAAACTTACGAGGATCTCAAGAGACAAGGGTTACTGTAGGTATCAAGGCTATTTTACCAAGGTATTAGTCAATTGTTGTTGTTTTTTTTTGTATCCTTTTGGATATGGACCCACTCTCCGTTCCCCATCTTTATTTTGTAATTTAGTAATTTTTGATCCTCAAAATAAAGATCATGTTTTGGCCACTCTAAAAAGTTATTTTTTTTTTCTCCAGTGTTTTGAGGTGATGTATTTCAATAGATGAATCTGCATGTCCTAAAATTCTGCTTTGTAAGTAGAATTCCACTCCGTTTGCTCAGGCCTATGTAAATAGCCAGTACAATATTCCAAGTATAATGGCAAGATTTGTTACTCGACACCATGCACGTCATTTCAAATGTGCATGTGCAGCACTGGGAGGCTGCGTAGCAGTAATCTACACATGCCTGTTCAAATGTCAGGTGTTTGTGATGTAAAAAATGAGATCAAGATAAATTATTTGAAAACTTTTTCCACCTCAATGTGACCCAGGAGCGATTCTAGGATTAGAAGTAGGGGTGCTAACAGTTTCTACACCGGAGCGCATCGATAGGGGGGGTATTTGGTCGGCGAGTAGGGGTGGGGTCGGTTGAGAGCCCTTTTTTTCGCACACACAAACACAATGTTAGGCTTTGTAAAACAGATATTGTATTTCAAGGCGGGCGCGCCCACACACACACACACACCATTAAGCGTTAAAAACAGAATGAAAGCATTTCATGTGGGCATTAATAATAAAAATGTAAAACACATGAAAAATACTTTTCACAATTCCGATATATAAAGTTCTGTCCCTGCTCATCTCTCTCGCTCTCTCTCTCTCTCTCTCTCTCTCTCTCATAAGAGAGATAAACCAATACATTGATCCAACTTACATCATTTTGGTCTCATTTTGTTTAACACCGTGTCCTAACTTCATTGGAATTGGGGTTGTAAATTATCAGACAAATATAACCAGTGACTTAAAATGTTTTAAAATGATTTCATTTATTAAGGAAAAAAAAACCTGTCCTGGTAATTACCCCTTTGTTAAATCATGAATTGTAGCTAATCACAATTTTTGGTTAATTTTCACTGATCACACCCAAACCTGATTACCTCCAGACTTGTTCAATTAAGAAATCACTGAAACAGAATTTGTCCTGACAAAATCAAGTCAGGCATAAGATCTAAAAAAGCTCCAACACAATGACATTATCCCCCCAAAAAATCCAGAGAGAAATACCCGGCGAGAAATAAAGTAATTGACATCTATCAGTCTGGAAAGGGTTACAAAAGCCATTTCTAGAGTTTTATGATTCTATCAAATCATAAGAAGAGCTGTTATCCTCACTTGGAGAAAACATGGAACAGTGGTGAACCTTCCCAGGAGTGGCCAGCCTACAAAGACGACCCCAAGAGAAAAGCAATGACTCATCCAGGAGGCCACAAAGGAACTCAGGACAACTTCGAAAGAACTGCAGGGTCTCCCTTGCCTCAGTTCAGGTCAGTGTTCATGACACAACAATAAGGAAGAGACAGGGGCAAAAATGGGACCCATAGCAGAGTTCCAAGGCAAAAACCACTGCTGACCCAAAAGAGCATAAAGGCTCGTCTTACTTTTGGGAAAAGAAAAAAAAACATCTGAATGATTCCCAAGACTTTTGGGAGAATATTATATTACCCCGCCTCCTGCTCGATGACAGCTGGGACAGGCTCCAGCACGCCCGCGACCCTAGTGAGGACAAGCGGCTCACAAAATGCATGCATAGTTCAAAGGGGAAAAGGATAGAACAAGGAGAAAAATAAATCTTTTGGGTGGGGGGGACTGAAAAGATGACAACAAAGGCCAATTTTAACCAAACAATTTATTCATAGATGTAGAGTCCTAAAATGTCAGCTATTGTTTTTAGTTTACAGGAAAGAAGCTGAGGATAAACTTTAGGATAAAGTTAAAACTGGTTAAAACCTAACAAGCCTAGAT
The DNA here is from genome assembly GCF_024500385.1 of Phyllopteryx taeniolatus. NCBI lineage: Eukaryota > Metazoa > Chordata > Actinopteri > Syngnathiformes > Syngnathidae > Phyllopteryx > Phyllopteryx taeniolatus. The sequence goes on from NC_084522.1 coordinate 16,736,052, forward strand.
TGGAGATAATGATTATGAATGTTTTATTTTCTGATTAGAGCTGATTCTTTTTTTTCTTCTTCATAAAATATATAATATATGTGGGTGTTTATTTGATTTCGGGCAATTCTGATTTTCGTTTTTTTCAAAAATAAAATGTCATCTAAAACGATATATACCTACCTTACCTTAATTCTCATCTTTCGGTGACTCAGAATCTGTACATGTCCATATATAATTATTTAAGATTTTTTTATTTTATTTTGGTCTTTTTGTCACATACCCTCGAGAAATGTCATTACCGCCACAATGGCATATTGATTAAAAATTGATTAATCTTGTTTTTAGCTAACTGTGCTATGCTGGGAGAGTTATCTTAAATTGTTCTTTTAGCTAGCTAGTCCTGTACAACATTTTATAGGATTATCAGGTTTTTACACAAAAATCTTTAAACATATTATCACTACAAGTCGTTTGGTAATGACATGCAATAAATATATTATGTGACTTAAGGCTACAAATGAGGAAAAAGCTTACTCTTGCAGTTATCAAATTGTCTGACTTCTCTCTGCCCTAGCATGTGCTTTGAGTGACAACACAAAATGACACGGGGAAATAAAGAATCAGATTTTGAATAAACTTTATTGATATGAAAATAGTCAATGTGGCGGTAATGACAGCAACTTTAAGGGACGGACATATTTTAGTAAAAATAAAAAACCGAATTTGAAATGTTTTGTTTTTATGATGAGAAATCATTCTATTATATTTTAAGGAATTTATGGTTAAAAAGTTACACCATTTTAGCATTTTTTTCATAGAACGATATAGCTTAATATATATAAAACCTTGTGCTAGGGACAGGGTGAAAACTGTAAAATATCACCATAAAACCGCTCAAAAATGTCAAAATATACTAATATTAACATGAAATTTTAGACAACACTTAGAATTAGGCACACCCACTACTGGTTATTGAAAAAATAGATTTAAATATATTTTTCCTTCATATTTTACATCAAGGACACAAAAAGGCCCGTTAATGAAATGAACACCTATGTACTGTTCTGTACATATGCGGATGCTCAGTTCTTAAATTTCAAATATGGCAATGTTTATAGCATTTGTATGCGAGATTTTGATTAATAAAGATAAATAAAAAATACAAAACTGCTTTCCACATTGAGAATCTTAAAAAAAAACAAAAAAACTTTTGACAATCTTCTTGGGCTGCAGCAACAATCACAATTCAGAACGTTGATTACATTTTTATTTTATTTTTTGTACTGTCCACACTCCAGTTCGGTAGGTGGCGGTAATACACCAACAAAGGAAATGCGTCACTTCTCTCGCGTGTTGAAAATGCATGCTGGGTAATATTACACTCTCTTTCCGGCTGGTACGCCATCATGTAAGCCATGTTTCATGCCATTCTTAGGAATACCATCCATCTATATCTCATTTAATACGTGTGCATCCTTTTACTAATCGTGAGGCGTTGTGTATACAAAAGAATTGTGAGCCGGTGGTGCTGATTATTAGCCGACTTTATATGTGTTGATGCTATTTTTTTCGGCATATCAAGCGACGCTACGGGAAATAGCCGTTGGTCGTCCAATACTCAGTGGGTCAGATTCCATGTTCAATTGGATGTTGTAGAACTAAGAGCATTTAATTGGGCATTTTCCACTGCGCCGATCGGTCACGTGACCAACATCGCTACATATATACCGTTAAATCATTACGTGACGCGTCGGTCTGAAAATCGTGCCGGTCTCGGCTCCTGTGTACTACGTGAGAGGCTTCCATAGTTGAGGCAGTCATTTTGGGTGTAAAAAGTTCGGCAAATTGTGCGGGAAGGGAGAAAAGCTGTGGTTCCGCGCTTGACTGCATGGAGCTACTGTTCGTTATGAACTGGTTTTGTTGTTCACAGATAAAGCAACATGGGGGCATATCGGTATATGCAGGAGTTGTGGCGCAAGAAGCAGTCCGATGTGATGCGCTTTCTGCTTCGTGTGCGCTGCTGGCAGTACCGTCAACTGTCAAACCTTCACCGCGCACCAAGACCTACTAGACCTGATAAAGCCCGAAGGCTGGGATACAAGGCCAAACAAGGTGAATGAAATGATGTAACGTGTTCTCCGTGAAGTTCGGTTTGTGGTGCGATTACACTTAAGTAGGGCTGAACCATTGTAGGGGGAAAATTGAATTGCAATTTTCCTGGGAGATACGATTTCGAGCCACTGTTTTCTTCAAATCAGTGCGCTATTCATTATGTATAGTAACATTTACAAATTCATCAAAGCATCAAAAATGACTCTATCATGCAAGGATGCTAAAAAAGGCTGTTGAGGCAGCAAGCAAGAACGACCATATCAACTTGCAAATCATGCGAAATTCGCCGTTTAGTTCACCAATCAAACGACAAAAAGTCACGTGACCTCACAAAAACTGCTCCTCAAAGAAAAACAATTCGAGCCTTGTCAAAGATGTGTAATTTTGAGACCTATCATTATGTACATCTCAAAACTCAGCGCACTGTGGTGCAAAATAGTACAAATGAATGCAAAAAATATTGCGGCTATTGTAAATATTTAATTTTGACCTTAAAAGCTCCTCGTCCTGACTTACGTAGGCAGTAACCAATTCATTTCTAGTTTGCGGGCGTGTGCATTACCTGTTCTATTTTTTTGTCTAGGCACTTTTTCATTTATCTGACTGCTGTTCAGGTTGCTTTCTGCTGCAATGTGGTTAAAGCCACAGTCATGTTAAATATACTGTACACCTAAGCACTTTTTCTGGTGTTTCGCGACTGAACATTTCACATTAGCCTCCCGATTAGCATGCTATCGCTTCTTGCTCGTCGTGTCGCATGCTTGGCTGAATCTCGTCCACCTTTAGTGACAGCGGTGCATGTCACAAGTGTAACCTATTCGCCGCCACAGAAGCGAGGGTTGGTTCCTGAGAGTAGAGGATCCGCACCGCCACGCCAGCAAGTGCAGCTGTGGTGGACTTGCATGCAGCAAATTAGCTTAGCGCCACGCCTTGTAGCATTGCGAGCTCCCGGGTGGATGTATTATTATTTTTTTAACCAGCTCAGAGCTGATTGGTTTGCGTGACCTGTCCACGAGCAGCAGGCCATTTCTGATTGGCAAGCTTGGGGTATATAAGAGATACTATAGTTGACAAACGGGAGCGCTGAAGAAGAAAAAAACATGACTTCAAAGTATTTGTGGCTGTGGAATGGTGATTGCTTTAGTAACAATGTAACTGTTTAAACTTGCATATGATTTAGGCAATGCGCAATGTGACTTCTTTTTATTTGATTGAAACAGGTTATGTCATTTACCGTATCCGTGTGCGCCGTGGAGGTCGTAAACGCCCTGTGCCCAAGGGTGCCACCTATGGAAAACCAGTGCACCATGGTGTTAACCAGATCAAGTTTGCCCGCAGTTTGCAGTCAACCGCCGAGGTATGTCCCCGTAATTTTGCGCTGGCCCAGCTACCTACGACCGCCAGCTGAGGCAGCTAAATACTGTGCCGAGCTGTGGTATCAACACAGCGTAGGTTACTAATTGTCACCTCCATGGCAGTGAATAAGATGCACTTCTGAAAAGTATCTTAATCACAAAGGGAGGATGAGGAGTTAACAGGAGAAAGACGAAGATGCCATGCTAATTGCTAAGCTATAGTGATAGAAAGTCTCAAAACACAGCAATAAGCGATTGGGTGATACAGTAAACTTGACACATACGTCTGGCTGGAACCGTGTTATAGAATCAGAATCATCTTTATTTGCCAAGTATGTCCAAAAAACACACAAGGAATTTGTCTCCGGTAGTTGGAGCCGCTCCAGTACGACAACACATAAAGACATTGAGAAAAACACTGAGCAATAAAGGGTTACTAGTTATCTGGTAATGCCGGTACATTTTTTGTTTGTTTTTGACAATTGTGCAAAAAGATGTCGAGTCCTCTAGCACTTAGAGCAGTTCGAATGACTAATACTGCAATAGTCCGGTGCAATGACCATTGTGCAAAGGGCGCCGAGACTTCAGGAGAGTAGTACGATAGTCTGGAACAATGTTGATTGTGCAAATGTTACAGATACTCCTCAGTCAGTGTGCGAATGGCAGACAGTAACCAAGTTTGAAGAGCAAAAAAGCAGGCAAATTAATGTCTCGCTAGAGCAGAGGTGTCAAACACTTTGGTTGCAAGCCCCACACTGTAGTTATGGTTTCCTTCGGAGGGCCTCTATGAGACGGAATGCATATAAATGTATGATAACTAGGGTTGGGCACCGATTGGAACCGGGACTAACATTCTGGTACTCCCGGAATCGTTCAAATTAAAAACGTTTGGTACCCAGTTTTTAAGCCTACAGTCCACCGAGCCTGAAGTGGCAAAAACCAACGAAAAACGCGTAGAAGACGCGTAGAAGATTGTGGCCAATGGCGGCGGCGAACAAAAGGTTTTGAAAGAAATGACCAGTCGAGTCATTGCAACACTTGGAATAAGATTATATTGTGCAAGGGAGGCTTCCACGATGTGTAGAAGTCTGACATGCTCCCTCCTGCTCCAAGCACAGAACGTAAGTGAAGTCAAATTGAGCGAGTGAAACAATAAAATACGTCAATGCCAACATTGAAGCAGCTAACAGGTTAATCGGTTGCTTGGACTTTTGCACTGATGGTTTTAAGCGTTTATTTTAGTCTTCAAACCAACGTAAGGACCGATGACAAGAAAAAAAAGCTTCACATTGAGCTAAAACTTCACCAAATGTCAAACTGGCAACTTTCCATCACAATGAATTGCGACAAAATTCACATGAACACTAACCCTGTGCCTCATCGGTGGGCAGGTAAACGAATCAATTTCCATCCATTTTCTGAGCCCCCTTCTCCTCACAGGGGCCGCGGGGCGAATCAATTTCATTCCTTATTTTTCTTGTCGTCTCTGTTAACTTTTGTTTTAAAAATTCACCGGTGTTGTGTGACGTTAATTTTTGTGTCAAAATGCTTAGTTCTGGTGCGTACCCTTCAAAATAAAAGGCTACAAGTTTAAAACGGGAAGTCAAGTCAAACCTTGCACACACAAACCATTTGGCGTGATAACAGTCCGAAATAAGTATTTTAACAATGCTATATTTAACTTTTTGCTGAAACATAATATATTAAGTCAATTGAGTTATTTACACATGCATTGCCTTTTAGTTCTCAGGTTTAATACTGAAACTGGTTAGAAAGAACCCCGAAAAGAATGTTCATTTTAGTCTATGCTACGGACCGTTAAGAAAATTGATGTTCATAATTTGGACACCCTTTATTTAAACCATGCAAGCAATAATCGGAATCGACAATAGTTTTGAACCGGAATCGCTCAACTTCAAATGATGTCCAACCCTAATGATCGCCCTATATTATTACTATATCATTTCATGTACACAACAAATTGAGGCATACGTTTTGAAATCAGATGCCAGGAAAAAAAAACTATTCAATGCATTTTAAAAGGGGGCTTGGTGACAAAAAATGCTTCCAATATATCAGTTATTAAAAATGAAGACAATTTGCAATTTTGGTATTTTAGCAAAAAAGTGTTGCTCATGATTTGTTTTTGCAGGCCACAAAATAATGTGGTGGGTTGGATCTAGCCCCTGGGCTTTGAGTTTGACACCTATGGTCTGGAGAGAAAATCTTGTAATACATAACGCCAGACAGCCACACAAGGACCGGAACCCGGAAATTAATGATTACGTGAAGTGAAGTTTAAAAGTACATTTATTCAGCGCTGAAGACTGTGACCAAATTGGTCGCATGTGAGACATTTTGTCAGCTTGTGCGATTTAAATATTTCATCTTGTCGCACTTGCACAATGCATGTTTTAATGGTGGAAAGTCGCCCCCCCCCCCCCCCCCCCCCCCCCCCCCACACACACACACACACACACTGCAATTTCCTTAATAACTTCAGTAGAAAATAAACCAAGCTCAACAGAGCATAGAAGTATACTAGTGATGCACCGAAATGAAAAATTCTTGACCAAAACTGAAAACCAAACTGAGGGACCTAAAGCCAAAATTTGCATTGCAACACAAAGCGCTTTACATTAGAATATTCAAATAAATCAAACCCAGAATTATTCCTAAAACTATGCCAATTATTAGTAAAATTGCATTTATGGCTATGATTGCATCGCTGTCCACTTACAGAAATTCACTTCCAGAACAAGTCTGATTTTCCAAATGTTTAAAATTATGAACATTACTGCGGGACAGTCATTGCGGTGTATTACGTAATAGGATAAAAATAAATCTGCATACTGTTACATTTCATGACATAATCATTACTCTATAATTGTTAATTTTTGCTTCAATATTCTGAAGTATTTATTGCATGAACCTGGGATGTCTTATTTCCTGTATCACTATTGCTGCTGAAATGCTGCAACTGTTCCATTGTGGGATACTGCATTATTTTTGTACTAATTTGCGGTGCGATTGTCATTTTCAATCTCCACTATAACGCAGTTCCAGCAGACTGTGACAAGTGTACTATATTTGGTGTTTTGCGACTTGATGTGATAGCTGAGCAATTAGCATGGTGTTCCTGTCTCTCTCTCTCTCTCTCTCTCTCTCTCTCATCCTTATCCAAAATTCACGGTCCGGTTCGTATCTCGGTTTTGTGGTCATGGTTTTTGGTCTAGTTCAGTACACATTGACTCTTAAGAAAATCAATTATTCTTGTACACAGTGTTTAAAAAAAAAAAAAATAATAATAATTAAATGTACTGAAAGTATATTACCAGAATGATTAGTTTTTGTATTACATTATTTGATTATTCAGAACTATATATTTGCTGTTCTTTCTATGCCAGCGGCATATCGTGCCAGGCATAACTGCCCTTCCCTTGAATGGCAAAAGGTACAATAAAACTGTGTCCGCCTGTTGTTGCCATTCATATAACAGAATAGGCCATGGCTTCCTGCAAATATCTTATGTTCAATTAAACAACTTTGTTTTGATATTTTTGTCTGGTGGTTTACCGTGAGGTTTTCTCATGTAAAAGCTGCCTTAGCTTAACAAAGGTTGTAAAATCCTAGTATAAATCTCGTAAATAAAAGCTCTAGTTATTAAATAAGTCTTGTGTGACGGAGACGGACATATTTCATAATTCATATCAAATAGGGGAAGATGATGATCTTATCTAGCTAATGAAAATTATACGTGAATGAACTCTGCTCATGCATCAAGTTTATGAAGCTATGTCTCTTCATTCATGGGACATGGACACTATTCTCATCTTTTTGGCTCTGAACACCACCACAATGGATTTAAATTCAAATGAATATGTGCTTGAACTGCAGACTTTTAGCTTTAATTTGAGGGTATTTACATGACATTGTGTGATTAAAAACATTTGGCAAGATCCTTTGTACCTCAATTGTGTTGCCTCGTGACCACATGCAATCTATTTCAGCGGTTACCGTAAACTGAAATAATGATGGGCTCCGATTTCCAATGACGCGGTCAGATTGGGACAAGGCCACTAATAGCCAGTGTACTCTACTTTTCTGTCGGGGTGATCAGGTGACTTTTCACCATATCTGTACCAATTGTTGATTTGAAGAGTAAAGTGTTTTACAAAAATATTTATTATACAGGATATAGGCCACATTATTATTGATATATCTTGGTCTTGGTTTTTTAATCTCATAAAAACCTGGCAATCAAACAGACTTATATCCACTCTCACTGTGGTGTTTTCAGCTACGAGTGACTGGACTTGTTTCTCAAGATAGGAGCCGTTGTTTGGCCGATTAAAAAAAACAACTTTTTTTAATAATGTTCCTGTGATTAAGAAAACCAAAACTGTACCTAAAGATAATTAGTGCTGTTGTTCCCAAATCATGAGTGACATACAGATTTTGTCCGTCCAATAAATCATGGTCTGTGTATTTCTATTTGGTTTTTATTTGCGGTCCGAAAGGGTTTGTTAACCAACTTTTGCTTTTACAGGAGCGTGCTGGCCGTCACTGTGGCGGCCTTAGAGTGCTGAACTCCTACTGGGTTGGCGAGGACTCCACCTACAAGTTCTTTGAGGTGATTTTGATAGACCCCTTCCATAAGACTATCAGGCGCAACCCGGACACCCAATGGATCACAAAGGCTGTGCACAAGCACAGAGAGATGCGTGGCCTGACCTCTGCAGGAAAGAAGAGCCGTGGGCTGGGCAAGGGCCACAAGTTCCACCAGACCATTGGAGGTTCTCGTCGTGCAGCCTGGAAGAGGCGTAACACCCTGCAGCTGCACCGTTATCGTTAAGAGTTCATGTCTCTGAATCTTTCAAAAAAATAAAAAACACTTTCTATGGCAACATGCTCTCGCCTTTTTTTTTGTTCCTCAACAGGTGTTCGTATTATAAACACTGGCATTTTGCCTAAACCTGTTAAACATATTTGGCAAAATATGGAAAATTACTCCGGAATCTTGTCCAGAGTGATGGAATTAAACTGAACAGCCTATAAATGTAATGTATAACATCTGTAAGAGGGTTTGGATAAGCCGCATTGCATCATGTATTGGACATCTTTGGAACGGCTATTTCTATTTTTATTTTTTTTTTTAAACAACATTTGCAGTAAGTATGGTGAAAACCTGCGGGTAGCAGTTCCTCATAGTTGCAATGCAAAGGGGGGCAAAAATAGATATTTCTGCTTTCCTGGGGGGGTATTCCAGCAAGCAGGTTATGTGAAACTCGGACGTTGACCTTGAGATGAGGCAAAGCCTGATCATTCCGTTCTAAAGAGCTGGGCAAGAGCAATTCCGACTTGCTTACCGCGTTTGCCTGCTTGCTAGCAGGTTAGGTATGCTCTATTCTGAATTTCCTCCCACCTGACGCAAACAAGGCTTGTCTGTTTCTACGCAATCCCATCAATATTGAGGCAGATGTGCTGGTATTTGCAAACTAATTTCTGATCAAAAACTTGCTTTTCATACTCTGTCAACAAGATGGATTTGTGCTGACATCTTGAAATTTTGCACAACGAAGTTTGCCGGTGAGAAAAGCCGTCGCGGTGAAACCACTTGTGTAAGAAAAATTGTTGCACAGGATTATGAGGTCGAAATTTGTCTAAAAAAGAAATTACTACGAAGCCACGCTGTTGTAACCCGTGCAGAATGTGGTTTGGCATCGTCTTGCTGAAATAAGCAGGGGCATCCATGAAAAAGACGTTGCTTGGATGGCAGCATATGTTTCTCCAAAACCTGTATGGTCCTTTCAGCATTAATGGTGCCTAATTAAGTTACCCATGCCATTGGCACGAACACAGCCCCATCCCATTACAGATGTTGGCTTTTGAACTTTGCGTCAGTCCGGATGGTTCTTTTCCTCTTTGGCCCAGAGGACACGACGTCCACAATTTCCAAAAACAATTTGAAATGTGGACTCGTCGGACCACAGAACACTTTTCCACTTTGCATCAGTCCATCTTAGATGAGCTCGAGGCTAGAGAAGCCGGCGGCCTTTCTGGGTGTTGTTGATAAATGGCTTTTGCTTTGCATAGTAGAGTTTCAAGTTGCACTTACGGATGTAGCGCCGAACTGTATTTACTGACATTGGTTTGCTGAAGTGTTCCTGAGCCCATGCGGTGATATCCTTTACACATTGTCGGTTTTTAATGCAGTGCCGCCTGAGGGATCGGAGGTCACGGGCATTCAATGTTGGTTTTCGGCCTTGTCACTTAAATGCAGTGATTTCTCCAGATTCTCTGAACCTTTTGACGATATTATGGACCGTAGATGATGAAATCCCTAAATTCCTTGCAATTGTACGTTGAGGAACATTGTCCTTAAACCGTTTGACTATTTTCTCACGCAGTTGTTCACAAAGAGGTGAACCTCGCCCCATCTTTGCTTGTGAATGACTGAGCGATTCAGGGAAGCTCCTTTTCTACCCAATCATGGCACCCACCTGTTCACCTGTGGGATGTTCCAAACAGGTGTTCGATGAGCATTCCTCAACTTTCTCACTCTTTTTTGCCACCTGTCCCAGCTTTTTTGGAACGTGTTGCAGCCATAAAATTCCAAGTTAATGATTATTTGCTAAACACAATAAAGTTTATCAGTTTGAACGTTAAATATCTTGTCTTTGTAGTGTATTCAATTAAATATAGGTTCAAAGGTTTGTATACAAAAACGTGGCGTATGTTCTTTTTCATGGCAAAGCTCAGATGTATCAAGAGTGAAATAATCGTGGAAATGTGCGGTGCTTAATGGCTGGCGTATGCACGTTTCTGCAGCTGTCGGTGCTTTGGTGACAATTCGAGGTGATGCTGGGAAACTAAATCTGCACATCACACACACACAAACAATTAACCCAGATGAACAATTAATAGCTGGCAACATTTGATTGCAACAATGTAAAAGAGGTAAGGAATCGCTATTTGTGAGGACACCTATTAATTGCTCAAGGTGATCATTTATGCCGCGTGTTGCCCTCTCAATCTCTTGTGACTCCAGCACATGCACTGAAAAAAAGTCCTTTGAATTTACTTCATTTGAACATGTACATGATTAAAATATGTTAAAATTATCAAATTTGACTTCATTCCTCAAAATTTTTTTTATTTACAAGAAATAATGTTCTGCCGGAACAGAACATTATTTGGATCAGCAGATCCAAATCTGAGACCATGGTCCTCAGTCGGAAAAGGGTGGCTATCCCTCTCCAGGGTCGGGGATGAGATCCTGCCCCAAGTGGAGGAGTTCAAGTATCTTGGGGTCTTGTTCACGAGTGGCCTCGTGGAAATCCACGCAAGTCTTTGTACATGAGTGGCCTAGCCAGTCCCCAGATCTCAACCCCATAGAAAATCTTTGGAGGGAGTTGAAAGTCTGTGTTGCCCCAAAACAACACTGCTCTTGAGATCTGCCTGGAAGAGTGGGCCAAAATACCAGCAAAACAGTGTGTGAAAACCTTGTGAAGACCTAAGAGAAAATGTTTGACCTCTGTCATTGTCAACGAAGGGTATATATAACAAAGTATTGAGCTGAACTTTTGTTATTGACCAAATACTTATTTTCCACCATCATTTGCTAATACATTCTTTAAAAATCAGACTATGGTTTTCTGGATTAGTTTTTTTCTCATTTTGTCTCTCATAGGTGAAGTAATGCCCGTGATCAAAATTCCAGGCCTCTCTCATCTTTTTAAGTGGGACAACTTTCACAATTGGTGGCTGACTAAATACTTTTTTGCCCTACTGTAAATACAGAACTGATTTTATTTTGTAATCAATGATTTGATTTGGCTTAATTCTCAATTAGATTTTAAAATGAGAATATAGTCAAACTAACCATTTTACATTTGTATTCATTTCATTCATTCATCTAAATAATTGGTTAATGATATATTGTCCATAAAATGTCACATTACAATTTGTCACAAAATTTGACCTTTGAAATAATAATAAAATAATAATTTCATGAATTAAAATGAGAAATATTTAAAATGGGAGTCATTTTATTAAAAAGTGTTTATTCTTTTGTTTTTATTCATTTCTCTACAACCCCAATTCCAATGAAGTTGGGACGTTGTGTTAAACATAAGTAAAAACAGAATACAATGATTTGCAAATCATGTTCAACCTATATTTCATGGAATACACGACAAAGACAAGATATTTCATGTTCAAACTGATCAACTTTATTATTTTTTTTGCAAATAATCATTAACTTTGAATTTTATGGCTGCCACCAACCATACCAACTTGTTAATAAGCATTCGGTTAGGACAGGGATTCCCAACCAGTGTGCCGCGGGAAATATCCAGTTTTACATTTCAATGAAATATGAAATAATGTGTCTTTGTTCCTCCATTTATGCCAGTGAGGCATAGTGACAGACAGAACAAATAAATGCTCTTCTATCAGATGGCAGGAAGTACGTCCAGTCATCAATGTATCCACTTTTGGTGACATTTTTGTTTGTTGGTGTCCCGTGAGATTTTTCAATTGTAAAATATGTGCCTTGGTTCCATAAAGGTTGGAAATCACTGGGATAGGAGACATTTGTGGATCTGTAGAGGTTTATCAGCAGGTGTTGATGAAGCTGGCCTTTGTGCAGTTTCCTGAGAAAGTACGCTCCTTGATGTGCTTTCCCCACCTAATGGGAGAAATGAATGGACCAGGTGAGGTCTGCCAAGATGTGGAATCCAAGGAACTTGCTTTCCTCCCTCTCCATGTCCTCTGGGTTGATTGAGGGCAGTCTGCTCAGTGATTTTGGATTTTCTGAAGTCCATGATCATCTCCTTCATCTTGCCTGAATTCAGGTCCAGATTGGATGTTCCCAAGTTTCTCAAAAGAGTTGAGGCCAGCGGACGATGGGGCCACACTATCTCCTTTTAATGCCCATAGAAGCCAATGATGCAAATGTATTCTTTACAGTATGAGATGTCACACAACAACTATTGAAGTAATAAAAATCACACAAACTATGCGATAATATAATAAAACAATATAGACTATTTTGTCATAACAAATCCCCCAAATCTCCCAGCCTCCTTTTCTATTTGTTCTTTCCCCAATGGAATCTCTTATTAGTAGGCTACTCCTTTTGTCTCTAGGCCTCATTATTACTCCTTCATAAAACAAAACAAAACTCTTGTTCTACAATATCACAACGTCACACGAGTTAATCACCAATCCTCATAAAACATTTTCCCACAACTTATTTTTGCCCTGCAGCAACATCTCACAACGCATTACATATAGTATCCACAGCAAACGTATCTTTCTGTAATCAATCAAACAATGCACTTTCACCAAAGACTTGGCCAAGATTCCATTATTTGTCTCTTAAACACCACACACACACAAACACACCAGCAATCAGCAAACCGCACAGTCACTCACACCAAGTGGTTTTTCTCCATAGGTTGAACACACCTTGTCAGTCTTCAGCCTCAAATGCATTTAAAGCTTTTCAAGTCATTTTATTTTCTGTAAAGCATTTGGTGTTCCATTTATAATGTATAAAAGAGCTATATAAATGTGCTTTGATCACTTGACAGCACTGGGAAAAAAACTTTGTTTCAAAAACAAAACAAAACCTTGGTTTAAAATCTTCAATCATCAATTAATACATTTTGATTTTTTCACAGACCATTCGTCCACGAGCGAGAGTTTCTCGAAACCTTAAATTTTCAATTAACCGTCCTACATTTCAGGTGATTCCTCAATCTCCTTCCCTTAGGCCCCAGGCCAAGGTCACCATCAAGGACACCAAGGCCTGCTGTAGATTTCTTCAGGCAGTTCTAAATTGCTGCGCTTTAGGTCCCAGACCAAACATTTACACGGGGAATAGATCCTCAGACAATTACCGTAATTTCTTGTGTATAATGCGCACCCCCAAAGTTGACCTCAAAATTCTGGAAAACCCTTCAACCTATGTATAATGCATTTTTACAATGCATGATTTTGCTTCTACCCATGTGATCAAAACATGAAGTATTATCTGTATTTTGTTAGATTTTTCAAAGAATTATTCTGAAGTTAGTTTATTTGAACACATATTTTCTTTTTATTTACTTGCTCTTATTTCGAAATGCACAGACCTACTTTTCTTTAGTAAATGAGAAAACACAGTTGTGCTCATATTTTTAATTACCCAGGCAGAATTTGTAAGATGTGTAAAAATTTTATTGAAGAAAACACATTTTTATTTTAATAGGATTCAAATTAAACTGTCAAGCATTTCAGAAAAGCATTATCATTAAACAAAACATAACCATAAAGAAATTAATGATGGTTGTTGTTCAGTCATCAGTCGTATTTAAAAAAACAAAACAAAACATAACAAAAAAAACTATATTTCACAAATTCTGCCTGGGTATGTAAATTTATGAGCACAGTTGTACATATATGCAATCATATGTACCACTGTCATATTGGAATGAAAGTGTAGGCTACACCTTTTTCATAACCTCTAGGTGGCATACTAGAATGAAAGTGTACAACTTTTTCATAACCTCTAGGGGGCGGTGGAATAGTGGAATTAAAGAGTACAGCTTTTTCATAACTTCTAGATGGCGGCATTCATTTATAAAATGGGAAAGTCTTTTTCATTTTCTCCTATACCTATGTATAATGCGCACTATTGATAGTTTTTGGGGGAAAATTTTGCATTATACACGAGAAATTATGGTACAAGTAATGATTCTACATTTCAAGTAGTTCAATTTTCCCAGTATATCACCAGTTAAGCGTCCCTGTGTCTCTGGGGCCGCCGGGAGTCAGCCTGAGGTCAGACGAAATGGGTCCCCCACCATCGATCGCCACCATGAGTGTGAAAGTCTCGCCCTTTTTTTTTCTTCTTCTTCTTCGGACACACTGATCCAATGTCTATCCATTGTCCCTTCTTTCCACAGTGGAAGCATATTCTACCCCCTCCACGTCCCCTCCTATGTTCAGTATCTGGCCTCGACCTCCGCAAATCTGGTTTACTGATGCTTTGCTGTCCACATGAGGCTGCCGTTGAATGCATTCTACAAGGCCAGGTGGTGAGGGAGGGATGCGGCTGCTGATTTGCAGAAGGCTGTGTGAGGAGAGGAGGGGACCGCAGAAGTGCTGTGTGTGAAAGGGCCGTGCTGTGGGTTGCAGGAGGCGGTTGTGTTGTTGGTCTTCTTCCAGAATCAGAATCATCCTTATTTGCCAAGTATGTTAAAAACACACAAGGGATTTGTCTCTGGTAGTTGGAGCCGCTCTAGTACGACAACAGACAGTCAATTGACAGTCAAACAGTCAAAAAAAACAGTCACAGAGCAATAAAAGGTTACGGGTAATGCTGGTACAATTTTTTTTATTGATTTTTTTTTTTTTTTTTTTTTTTTTTACAATGTGCAAAAAGATGCAGAGTTCTCTAGCAATTAAAGCAGTTTGGTGAAATGACTAATAGAACAATAGTCCGGTGCAATGACTATTGTGCAAAAGGCACAGAGACTTCAGGAAATGTGTGCAGTTCAAAGTGACTAGTTGTGCGATAATCTGGGACAATGTCGATTGTGCAAATGTTGCAGATGCTACTCAGGCATGAGTGGCCAGTATTGGTCAACAACAGATATTGAAATAGTGCAGCGTGGCTAGACTACTACAGTGAGTGCACAAGTAATGTATAATTGGGCCAACAGAGATGTGACAACAAACTCAAGTAAAAAAATTGCCAGCATGTTGCAATGGAATTGTAAGTTAACTGTTTAAGAAGTTAATGGCAAGGGGGAAGAAGCTGTTGGAATGTCTGCTAGTTCTAGTTTGCATTGATCGGTAGCGCCTACCTGAGGGAAGGAGCCGGAAGAGCTGGTGACCGGGATGTGCAGGGTCCAATAGGATTTTGCATGTTCTTCTCTTAGTTCTGGCAGCGTGCAAGTCCTCAAGGGTGGGTAGAGGGGTACTGATAATCTTTTCAAAAGTTTTGATTCTCCGTTGCAGTCGGAGTTTGTCCTTTTTTGTAGCAGCACCAAACCAGACTGCGATGGAAGAACACAGGACTAATTCGATCACTGCTGTGTAGAACTGCCTCAACAGCTCCTGTGGCAGGCAGTGCTTCCTCAGAAACCGCAGGAAGTATATCCTCTGCTGGGCCTTTTTGAGGATTGAGTGGATGTTGAACTCCCACTTCAGGTCCTGAGAGACTGTAATTCCCAGAAACTTGAAGGGCTCGACGGTAGACACAGGGCAGTTGGACAGGGTGAGGGGCAGCTGTGGATGGAAGGATGCCTCCTGAAGTCCACGATCATCTCTCCAGCCTTGCGCATGTTCAGCTCCAGGTTGTGTTGGCTGCACCACAGCTCCAGCCGCTCCACTTCCTGTCGAAACGCAGACTCGTCACCGTCTATGATGAGGCCGATGACTGTGGTGTCATCTGCAAACTTCATGAGTTTGACAGCCGGGTACGTTGAGGGGCAGTCGTTCGTGTAACGAGAGAAGAGCAGCGGAGAGAGGACACAAGCTTGGGGCGCCCCGGTGCTGGTGGTACATGTCGTTGAGGTGGTGTCCCCCAGCCCCATCTGCTGTGTCCTACCCGTCAGGAAGCTGTGAATCAACTGGCAGATGGCAGGAGATACGATGAGCTGGAGAAGCTTGGAGGAGAGGAATTCGGGTGTGATGGTGTTGAACGCAGAGCTGAAGTCCACGAACAGGATCATCCCGTAGGTCCCCGCATCGTTGAGGTGTTCTAGGATGAAGTGCAGTCCCATGTTGAAAGCATCATCCTGTTTGCTCGGTAGGCAAACTGCAGGGGGTCTAGCAGGGGACATGTGACGCTCTTGAGGTGGTCCAGAGGCGTTCAAAGGAGTTCATGACCACAGATGTCAGAGCGACAGGCCTGTAGAGATTGCAGGTTTCTTGGGGACTGGGATGTGTGTCCTGAAAAGTGTCCTTTTCAAATCTGCAGGAGAAGGTTTTAAAGTCATTGCCTCATCTTTTATTGTTCTCAGCTTGGGGGGTTGGTCACTTGTAATTGGTTAGCAATTGTAATGTATGCTAGACTGATTGAGTCGTTAGCGGTAAACTGTTTTTCTAACTTTACTGCATAGTTTCTCTTTGCAATGTTAATTTCTTTCTTCAGCTGGTTCCTAGCGCGATTATACAGGGCCGTATCCCCACTTCGATATGCGTCCTTTTTAGCTTGCCAAAGTTGCTGAAGTTTGGCAGTGAACCACCTTTTTTTTTTCATTGAACGTGCGAAATGACTTTGTTGACAATGAAATGACACCTCTTCACAGAAACTGATGTAGGATGTGACAGTGTCCGTATATTCATCCAGGCTGCCAGCTGAATTTTCAAAGACACTCCAGTTTGTGCAGTCAAGACAGCTTTGAAGTTCTATCTTTTGCTTCGTTGGTCCACTTTTTTACTGTTACTGTTTACCATAGGCTTCGCGCAAGTTATTGCCTGTATGTTGGTATTAGGCGAATTAAGCAGTGATCAGACGAGCGCAGGGCTGCATGAGGTATGGCACGGTATGCGTTCAGCATAGTATAGCAGTGGTCTAAAATGTTATTTTCCCTGGTAGGACAGTCGATGTGCTGCTTGCTTTTAGGGAGTTTGTGGTTGACTTTAGCTTTGTTAAAGTCCCCAAGAATAATGAGGAGTGAGTCTGTGTGTTTTTTTTTCAATTTCGTTGACTTGTTCAGCGAGCGTTAGCAGGGCGGCATTTGCGTTAGCTTGAGGAGGAATGTAAACACTGGCGAGAATGAAAGATGAGAACTCACGAGGCGAGTAGAATGGCTTACAGTTAAAAAACCGCGACTCTAAATCTGGTTTCAAGCAGATACCTTTAATACTAGCATTCTGACGTATAGGGGTACCAAGAGGTTCAGTCTTCTTCTTTTCCTTTGGGTTTGTCCCGTTCGGGGTCGCCACAGCGTGTCATCCTTTTCCATGTAAGCCCATCTCCTGCATCCTCCTCTCTAACACCAACTGCCCTCATGTCTTCCCTCATGACATCCATCAACCTTCTCTTTGGTCTTCCTCTCGCTCTCTTGCCTGGCAGCTCCATCCTCATCATCCTTCTACCAATAGACTCACTATTTCTCCTCTGGACGTGTCCAAAGCATCGAAGTCTGCTCTCTCTAACTTTGTCTCCGAAACATCGAACCTTGGCTGTCCCTCTGATGAGCTCATTTCTAATTTTATCCAACCTGGTCACTCCGAGAGCGAACCTCAACATCTTCATTTCCGCCACCTCCAACTCTGCTTTCTGTTGTCTCTTCAGTGCCACTGTCTCTAATCCGTACATCATGGCTGGCCTCACCTCTGTTTTATAAACTTTGCCCTTCATCCTAGCAGATACTCGTCTGTCACATAACACACCTGACACCTTCCTCCACCCGTTCCAACCTGCTTGGACCCGTTTCTTCACTTCCTGACCACACTCACCATTGCTCTGGACGGTTGACCCCAAGTATTTAAAGTCCTCCACCCTTGCTATCTCTTCTCCCTGTAGCCTCACTCTTCCCCCACCACCCGTCTCATTCATGCGCACATATTCTGTCTTACTTCGGCTAATCTTCATTCCTCTGCTTTACAGTGCCTGCCTCCATCTTTCTAACTGTTCCTCCACCTGCTCCTTGCTTTCACTGCAGATCACAATGTCATCTGCAAACATCATGGTCCACGGGGATTCCAGTCTAACCTCATCTGTCAGCCTATCCATCACCACTGCAAACAGGAAGGTGCTCAGGGCTGATCCCTGATGCAGTCCCACCTCCACCTTAAACTCCTCTTTCAAAAAAACAGCACACCTCACCACTGTTCTGCTGCCTTCGTACATGTCCTGTATTATTCTAACATATTTCTGTGCCACTCCAGACCTCATCCAGGAGGACCACTTCTGGGAGGCCAAGGATACGACCAGGCCAGGACTCGGCACATCTGGGACACGCAGCGCCAGCACATGGACTGCATCCAGGACCCGCCCGCCGTCCAAGGTGGGGGATGTGACGAGAGGTGGCATCAAGCTTCCGATATTCAAGTGTGCGCGAGGCTCCACTTCCCTGGAGTGCTTCCACCTCCACCAGTGCCCGCTTCATTCCAGGTGAGGAGCACGAGCGTTTTGTGGTGGGGGTCGTTGGTGGGCGGGCAAGTGTAACTCTCCTTCTGTCCTCTTTGGCAGGCACCGTGGCCAACACCCTCCACTTCCAGGTCTACCTGCTGGAGGGCTTGACCCGGTGGAACGAGGACCGAGCCAGGGCAGCCGTGGTGGGGGGCCTGTCGACGACCTTGACCCGCTGCTACAACTCCCGCCTGCTCAGCGCTTTCCAAAAGCTGACGCAGAAGCTGCTGAAACGCGCTGTGGTGGAAAACTACACCCCGCCGGGGGAGTACATTGGTAAGTCGTAGGGGCGTGCCAGGCCAACCCTCTCCCTCTTTTTCCCACCGAGGTGACGCGTTCTGACATGAAATTGCTTGCGTTCAGGGGAGCTCATCGGCTTGGACTACCTGTACGCCCAGACCGGCGCCGCGCTCCATCCGGGCCCCGATCGTGACAAGGAGGGGGAGGAGGAGGACCCGACTGCTTGGATGGACAAGGTGGCGGAGGAAGAGGACGACGGGGCAGTCGACGTGGAAAAGCCGGACGAAGGAGATCCGGAGTTCATGGCCTTGTCTGAGTCCATGATGGAATGCCAGGACAGGGACAGAGACAGGACGGCTGCGCCCCCACCATGTCCAGATGCCCATGTAGAGGATGTAGGCCTCTCCATCCATTTGTCTTTTTTGCTGAAGTAGCCAGTTTGACCAAAAGCTGCCCGTTTGACGCAGGACGTCCTCGGAGCGGACGGACGCACAGGCTACCAGCACGTCTGCCGCCTGGCGTCGGCGCTGGTGGAGCTGCGTCTGTGTCCCTTTGTCACTCAGTCGCAGGTGCCCAACATCAGGGATCGGTGGCTGAAGCTGGACTCCAGGGACAAGGCCCCCCTTGCCCTTCCCACGCGGCACAAGGACAGGTTGTTCGAGGGCCACTTCAAGACCTCGGCCAGAAATCGCCACTCGACAGGTGTGGACAGTGCCAAACGGTACGTGTGGTTTGTCCTGTAAGGTATGTGAGAGGTTTCCAGGCTGGCAACTCACGTGGCAGCGTTTTCTGTGGATAGTCTCTCCATCGGAAAGGGCACAGAGGTGGCGCACTCCCCGAGTGTGAGCAGGTTTATGGAGGCCATTTTCATCGAGCTGTGCCACATCCACGCTCAAGGGCACAGCCTGGCCGGAATCCGGATGAGCCGATGGGGGCTAGTGATGCGTGACTTCGGGCGCATCAAACAGATCTGCAGGTCTGTGCAGCTGCTGGCCGCCGCTCCCATCCAGGTGGTGGAGGTCAACCACCGGACCCTTTCTCAGTGGTAAGACTCGCTCACTTGCACGCATCCGGGCGTGTATATTTTGTGCATTTTTATTTTGCCTTTTATTTATTTATTTTAATAGGTACAACCGGATAAGCATGGAGGAACTGGCCAGGGGCCTTTGCGTAGTGCTTCCGGCGCCCACCGCAGACCAGGTCGCAGCAGAGGCACTCCCACCGTCCAAGCCTTTACTGGACAAGGCGGGGCATCCCCGTAAAGGCCTGGAATACCACCACCCGAACGACACCTCTGGTCTGGCAGTCACTCACAGAGGGCCTGTCCTGCCAGAGCTTTTTGCAGCCCGTGTGTCTGCTTCATCCTCCTCCTCCTCCGCCGCTGCTGCTGCATCCGCTTCGCCCTCCTCTACCACTGTTGCTGCTGTGTCCGCTTCGGCTGCTGTGTCCGCGTCATCCTACTCCGCTGCTGCTTGCATACGGGAGCAGCAGATACGGGCGCATATGGGCTTCGCCACTCCAAGTGTCAGCACCCCCCCCCCCCCCCCCCCCCCCCGGCAGCAGTGATGGTCCCAAAAGGAGAAATGCAACTCAACATACATGCAAGCTCTGTGGAAACCCCAAGCCGTTACAGGAACGAGCACTTTTGCTCTCAGTCGGCAGGGCGTTCGGTGGAAGACTGGCTCGCTGAGAAGAAGAGGGAGGAGGCACAATCAAAGGTAATGCTGGAGACAACATCTGCGTATGTGTTATTTATGATGACAGCGTGTTTTTTGCTCTAAAAAAATTTTTTCCTGGCTTTTGCTTTTTCACAAATAAAAGTTGGGGTGTTTTACTATACTACTTTTGTGTCCTTCTCTTCAATATAAAACCAATATATATATATATATATATATATATTTTTTGTTGTTGTTGTTTTTTTTGTTTTTTTGTTTTTTTGTTTTGAAGTTGATTTCTCAGCCTATCTGTCGGATTAATGGCATATTCTTCTGTGAGATGTTTAATTTTTTCCTCAATTTCATTTTCTAATTTTAGTTCTTGTTTTTTTTCTTGTATGAAGAGTATGATATGATTCGACCTCTCATTACAGATTTCCCGGTTTCCCACAGCAGAGATAGGAATATGGTTTGGGTGTCACTGAATTTCCAAAAATCGTCCCATTCTTTCCTCACAAAAGAATCAAAGTCCGGGTCCTTCATCGTGTCGTGTTAAAGTGCCATGTTGGTGGGGGTCCCAGATTTGACTCAATTTTTAGGTTGAGAGAAATTGGTGCATGGTCACTGATGATGATTGGATGTATTTTGGAAGTAATTCTTTGAGCTGCCAAATTGTTTGAGAGAAAAAAATCTATTCTTGAGAAAGAGCGGTGAACCGACTGGAAAAATTTGTATTCTCTTTTCGTGCTTTTTTTTAGCCTCCATATGTCAACTAGTCCAAAGTCACCAATATACTGCTCTAATATATTGGCGCATTGTGGCTGATTGCTATTTTTGAGATTTGAGCGGTCTAAAAGTGGGTTTAGCGTAAGGTTAATGTCCCCCTCCATGATAATTGTAGAATTAGCTGACAAGTGAAGGAAGTGTGAAAAGAGCGTGTGAAAAAAGGCTGGATCATCTTTAATAGGAGCGTATACTTTGACAATTGTGTATAATTTCTTAAATTTAGTGATGTAATCCATAATCTTAATTCTCTTTGCCTGTGATCGAATGCCATGCCATGCTTTCCTTGATCTATTCCGCCTTAATTGTAAAAACCTGGAAGAGTTGCCAAAACTGGCAACTCTTCCTGCGTTTGTTTCCAATCACGGATGCCGCCGCTATTACGGGAATTTAAAGCTTTCAGAAATACTTCACCGATTATTTTTCGGCACTTAAACATTTTTCTAGGATTAATATGCTGATTAAATACTGGGCCTCTCACCCTGGTGGGTGAGTATTAAAATCAAGAAAAGTTGCTTCACCTCGACCCCAAAATAACCTTAAATTGGTCCGTTATACATATACTGATATCCCTTAAACATTTAACATATTTTGGGTGCACTAATTTAGTACAAACATTCAGAGGACCACGCCCTATCTGGTAGAAATTAGTAAAAGGTTTTCTGCTGACCTTTTTCTTTTGCGCAAACTGATGTGGCTTTTGCTCTTACTCCTGTTCAATCACCTTTAAACAATCCGGGTCCCAAAAAGTCCTTGATGGAGTTCATCCTGCCCGGTTCTTTTGTTTGGTGGTGATCTTGTTTCCAAATAAGAATCCTCATACATTAAACTTCCTTTTTAGATAACAGTCCATCCCTTCAGCTGCTTCTTATCAAACCAGTTCTTGCCTGTTCTTAACCTCATCCTTTTTCTGGACATGTTTTGATTCAAGGCAAGAGACTTTAAACAAGAAGCAATATGTTAAGAGTGCAACAGAGTTGTCTGCCCTGCAAGATAGGTAACGCAACTAATCTGTTCAGGCATCGGAAAAAACGGCAGAAAAATGGCAAAATACTGGACAAGGAACATGTGATCCCCTCGCACAATTATGTCTCCAAAATGGCATTAAATACACTGTGTCAACAATGACTGCGGGTAGGCCAGCCTGCATTTGAAAGGTTTAAGTTAAGCTAGTCCACACAACGATTGTCCATACTAAGCATTATGGTAACACGTGGGCAATGCGCCCCAGTGTCAACTTCAAAAGAAAAGCCTAAAATGGCATTGATGTCTAATGTATTATATATTATATATTAGGCTTTTATTTTGAAGTTGGCCCTCAAAGCACGTTGGAGGCGTGTTACCCTAATACATATTTGCAATCGTTGATTGCAGACATTCCTGGAAGCAAATAAAAAGATAAGGCGCACATTTGTCTGGCTGGGCATAAAACTCCCTCGTTCAAGATCAAGGTGTCCATGAGGTTTGCCATGTGTCTGCACTTACGGCAGACACCAATCCGTTGATCAGGGGCTGAAGAGTCAGAGGAGCTTCCACAAATGTCTCATGGCAGACGCCAAAACATGAAGCTGGGGTCACGTCACAGAAGTTTCTTTATCACACTATGTGATTACTCTAAACTCAGTCTTGTCAGCTCTCTCCTGGAAAGAGTGACATTATGGTGATTACATTTTGTGTTTGTGAAATTGGATATCCATGGTTACAAATATAGCATCTATTCATTCCAACCGTTTGAGAAATGAGCAAGTTAGGATTTGTCATAACTGACGCGTACCTGTTACCCTATATCTAGGTTACGCTGGATACGCTCTCTGCCGCCAAATGGTTCAGCACGTTGGATCTTACCTCAGGCTACTGGCGCTGATACCAAGAGCCCACAGAGTAAATGCCTTATGCATCCGGACGGGCCTCTTTAAGTGGAACGTCATGCCGTTTTTACATGGTTGGCATGCAGTGGGTGACCTGCCTGGTCTACTTGGACGACATCATCGTGCTGGCCAGGGACATGCTGCAGCGGTAGGGTCAGGTATTCTACTGACTCCAGCAAGCTAACTTAAACTGAAATCTGCCAAATGCTGCCTATTTCGCCGCCAAGTTTAATATCTGGGCCACATAATGTCCGAGCATGGTGTGTCCACTGACCCCAGCAAAGTGCAAAACGTCAATCCAGGAGGTCCGACGCTTCATCGGCCTGGCCTCATACTATCGCCGGTTCGTAAAAGACTTTGCCTCGATAGCCGAACTTCTACATAACTTTAAAATTTTAAATTAAATTACATTTAAATTAAAAATTTTTTTTTTTGCATTTCATAGCACCAAACAAACTTAAGTGTCAACTCACATCAGTATGGTGACAAGGTGCAGGACACTGATGCAAGTGACACAGCCATCGGTGCTGTACTGTCACAAATGCAGCAGGGCATGGAGCGGGTGCTGGCATATGACAGTCGTAGGTTGACAAAAACTGAACAGAACTACTGCACCACAAGATAAGAACTACTGGCCATTGTGGATTTCATGTGCCAATTTCTCCTTGGAAGACCTTTCAAAGTGCGCACTGACCACAGCAGCCTGCACTGGTTGACAAAAATGAAAGAGCCAGACGGACAGTTAGCTCGATGGCTCGAGAAGCTTGCTTTGTACAACTTGAGATTGTCCACCGTCCAGGTTGGGTGGACACCAATACTGATAGCCTCTCCAGAAGGCCCTGCCACCAGTCCTGCCCATGCAAAATGCATGATCCCTCCATACTTCCCGGGGGCATCGCTCATCAGGCGGTCACTATGAGTTGGACTCTGGCCCCAGCTCTTTGTTGCTGAGTCCAGTGGGGGTAGAGCATTTTGTCCAGTTTGGGTAAGTCAAAACGCCACCACACCTGACAAAAAGACTTTAAACCAAAACATTCAGATTAATGTACACACAGTAAATCTGACGGAGAAAATATCCATGACCAAAACTTCTGATACTGCTTCTTTGTTTTCTGGCTGGACCATGGGGGGAGCTGATTCAGGCCCAGGATGCGGATGCTGATATTGCACCCATATGCTGTGGAATAGCATTGTAAATAATTAATAGCATGATTTATTCATTATGTTTAATCTTCTAACTAAACACCGAAACATGTTGGCCTCTCACAGGATATTATTGAGAAGTCAAAAACCTTCTTTAAGCCTGCTTACTTGGTGACAGTCCTGCTGACTTAGGTGACAGGTGTGACATTCTAGAAGGTCAAGAAGCAACTGCAGAACTGTAAGTAAAAGACAAGGTGCCGGACAAAGCTTTGAGTAAACATCCAGTGATCAGCTCCAGCGCTTGTCTTTTGGTTTTCATTTGACCATTAAAGTCTTCATCTAATTTTGCTTCCTGAAGACTTTTAAGAGTTTAAATTCAAATCCAGTCCATCATCTTCCCACCATCTGCTGGAGAGAGAGACCCAGGGTACTGAAGGAGGGCGGAGGCCAGGACTGCGACCCACCAAGGGGCATCGCCCGATCCAGAGACGACAAATCAAGACACAACAATGCGCCTGGATGAAAACCAGAAATGAGCATCCCCCATGGACTACTGTTTCGCCATACAGTCCAGCTGTTAAGAAATACTGGTCTCAATGGACACATTGCCCTGGACATCATGTTACCACTGAATGAGAGTGAGAGCAGAAACCGATATGTACTTGTGATAAAAGATAATTTTACGAAGTGGATGGAGGCGTTTCTGATCCCCAATGGGCGAGGTGCAACTGTCGCTGAAGTGGTTGCGTCTAAGTGGGTGTGCCGGTATGGGATACCTCAAGCTCTGCACAGTGACCAGGGTCGCAACTTCGAATCTGAGTTATTCCAAGGTACGTACAGCCTGTTCGGCATCGCCAAAACCACCACGCCATTGAGACCTTAATCGGATGGTCAAGTTGAATGCTTCAACGCCACTCTCCAGAGGATCCTGGCCACCACTGCAGAATGTTGTCATTGGGACTGGGACATAATGGTCCCCTATGCTGTTTTGGCCTACAGGGCAACCAAGCACAATGTTACCGGATTAACTCCGAACTTCATGATGTTCAGTTGAGAACCGGCGGACCTTGTTGCAGGGCTACCTGCAGACCCGGACAACCAACCAAAAGGGTCCAGAGTACGTGAAACAGATGCGTGAGTGGCTGGAGCTGGCTCAACTCATCACCAGTGAAGCCCTGGGCGAGTCAGTTGCATGCGTTAAACGACAATATGACAAGAATTGTTGCCACACGCAGTACAAGATCGGAGATCCTGTGTGGTAGCTTGTGAAAGGAACCCGTAATGTCAAGAGTAAAGTGAGGAATTTCTTCCCATCATATGAAGGGCCATTCTTTGTCCTGGGACAATTCAGACAACCTTGTCTATTGAATGCAGAAGAACCCGAGAGCCAAGGTGAAAGTTGTCCATCATGATCAGCTGAAGCATTACTGCTGCCGTGAACCGCTGGACAACACCTGAGCTCTGGACCAAGCTCAGGAATGGACACCTACAGAGGTCCCACCACCAGCCTTGGAGGAGGACCCAGTAGCCATTTATATAGGACTGCAAGACCTGGTCTCCACTACAACGGATGCTGGCCCCAGTGCCGATCTTCCCACCTTCCCAGCTGCATCCGACCCCACTCCGGTTGTTCTTACCCCATCCTCACCTTCCCATGCAGACCATGAGAATGGTGGGGGTGGGGTTGTTGAGTGGGCCTGCAAGATGTCAGCACAGGGCACCCAAGCGGTATAGTGTGTGGGTCATGTAGTTGAATTGTCCTTCCACAGACTGTTCTGTGCAGGACTCTAAGCACAGGTAAAAATTCTATTTTTGTTGGTTTCCTACAGTGATAGCTGGAGTTGTTTACAGAGCTAAGTTTTTGATTGCTCTTCTGTTGTGAAAAAAACAAACCTGTTGGAATTGTGCTTTTGCTCTCATGTATTTATTTGTATTTGTTAATTCTGAATCTCAGGGATCAGTTAGTATGAGCCCCGGTTGCCACATAACTACTAAGGTGTACTTTAGTTTCTACCTCATAGAACTTTATTTGACTGTGTACATGTAAACGCCTTGTAAATGAGCCAATATTGTCATTGTTATCTTACCTACCTCGATTTGTTCATAACAATGGTTGACTCATTTATATTTTGTGTACCAGTTCAAACATTATTGTGCAAGAATGGAATTATTCAATTGCCATCTAGAGTGGGGTTAGTGTCACAGGTATAGTCTAATGTGATTGTGACAGCAAGCTCAGTGTGTGTGGGCGTGCGGCTTCCAGTGATGCCGGTAACGCGTTGGAAAGTAAAGATTACAAAGTAACGCATTACCAACATCACTGGACACCGTACGTCAAGTAAAGTAACGCGTTAAGGCTTCTTTATACTTGCGCTGACGGCACTACGGCTATCCGGCGCGTAGTTTGCCTTTATACTCGAGCGCAATCCACGCGCGCGGTTTTGAATGTACTGCAGTTCACCTCCTGTCGCTACGGCTGGTATTGGCTCGGACACGAGGGTGGAGTTTCCTTTGCATTTTTTTGGGCCATTTCCGGTAGCCGGTTTTACCTTCCTTTCCTTTCCAAGGAACAAAGCAACAACAATGGCGAGCGTGGTACAGTGTTTGCTAGAACAAATGGACCGAGATGACCAGATGATACGTTTTTTTTTTTTTTTTTTTTTTGTCCTGTTCGGCTGTTAGGTCAAGCAGAATGGAAAATCTGTATCCCTTTTATGCCGAAACAGTTTTATTGTGTCACAGTGGCGTTTTTAAGGTTCTGCTGTGGTATTATAATTGAGGTTTATTGAGAATCAGACTTGATCAGTCGAACAGAACAAAGTTTCTAGAAGGGAGAAAGAAACAAAGACAAAAGACAAAACACGAATTGTAAACAGGATGAGTGAAGTGAATTACATTATCTACAACAATGAAAATATGTCTGTCACTAAATATCAGTGTTGCATGGAGCTGTAGTGCTCCACTCTGTGAGGGAAGGACAGGACAAGATAGAACAGGACAAGGACAGGAGAAGCAGCATGCCGGACCAGGGTCGTGAACCCGGCTGTACAACTGAAGTGTGGTGGCATTAATTATGTAGATTATAAAAGTGTACAGGACGAGAGTATAAGTGAGGGGATACACAAGCGATTTGCATATTCATGAGTTATTTGTTGCAGTAAGGGGTGTGTGCCTCCGGATACATGCAAATGAATTGATACCGTTTTACATGCACAAAGACTGACAGAAGTGTAATTGCTGTGGCCGCACCGCGGTGGCTGAGGACTCCACCTAATCAATCGAGGGCCGGGACCAGGCTCAGGGGTCCACCCGAGAGCAGCCCGGCGGACGGGACACGTCGCACACCGAGGGACCCAAGGCGGTCCGCCGGCCCCACCGAGGCGCCCCCGACAACCGGCCACCTAGCGGGGCCGCAGGGACCCAATGCCACCCCCCCAGCCAACCACTCCCCAACCGCCCCACACGACCCGCCACACCCCCAACCCGCAGGGCCCCCGATGCAGCCAGTCCTTGCCCAGTCTGAGGGCGGGAGAGTGTTCCTTGTTTGTTAGATAGGAGGGAGGATTGGGGCACCCGACAAGGGAACGATAAAGGGGGGGGGGGGGGGGTCATTGGCCCTACCCCGTGTATCAGTGCCCCCCCCCCCCGAGTGGTGCGGTGCATTAAAATCTGAAGAGGTCAGTGAGCCGAGGGGATGGGGGCAGGGCTGCCAGGCACTACTGCCTAACAGCCATTCCCCCCCCCCCCCCAGAGATAGGTGTATGTGGTACGTGATGCATTAAAACATGGGGAGTGGTTGTGATGCATTTAAAATCCAGGGGGGCAAGCAGGGCGCACGGGTCGGGAAACAGCAGAGGCAACGCGATCCGACACCCACACCCTCCCGGTCCCATACCAGTCCCCCAGGAACCCTTTGATATGTATATGTGCCCAGATGTGATTAGTGAGAAATATATACAGTGAATGGTGTGAGTGTTTAAGAGGCATGGCTCCCGCAGGTCGGGCCCATTAGGCCGGACAACCACTGACAAAGAAGGCCATCCCACCCAGACAAACCCACATCACCAACCCCGCCCTTGAGTGTGGGAGGTGGACCCCCCCCAAACCAGGCAGGGAAAAGAACCCCACAGCAGGCCCCACAGCCCGCAGGGGATCGCCCGGCTCCCCCACGGCAAGAGGAAGAGGCGACCACAGCGGGACGCAAGGAACGGAGAGAAGAGGACGAAGCAGGCCCGAGGAGCGACAACGGGGCCCCACGACCCCCACCAGTCGCCAGAGCTGGGGACCCAGGCGGGTGCCAGCTGGCACCACCCCAGCATCCACGGAACATGGGCGAGTCACCATCATACCACCATTAGGAGGTCACCACAGTGGTTCCCCCCACCCCCGAGATCAGGAAGGAGTGAAAGAGTCCCGCCCCCACAGACTCCGGAACAACAAACACAGGGACAAGAGGAGAAGATCCCCACAGCATGAATGTGTCTTTTCACCATGCAAACTGATCTAAAATGTGGGAAAATAAATAAATAGAATAATAATAAAACAACAACAAATAATATAAAATTCCATTATTTACTTTCACACTTATGAAAATAGTCTTGGTATTGTCAAATGTCAGATGGCACCCTACTCAGGCAAAGGATTCAAGAGTCTAGATTTAGCATGTTGAGGAAAGGTGACCAGCTATCTACGTATATGTGTAATTCAAGACAAAACCCGGAACACACACACATATGACAAAAAGCATTGAATTTTTGGTGCATTGCGCGCATATATTAGATGGAGAGAAGCCCATTTTATGCATAGTGTACTGAGTAAAGTGTGTTCTATGGTGCACTTTATATTGTATAAGCTGTAGATTTGTGTTTTTTTGTCATTCTGAACGTATGGTTGCAAATCTGTATCCAGTAGCTACGGTCAGCAGACATGGAAAAAAAAAATCTTCAAAATTCCCCAAAAAGTAACGCGTTACTCTCCTCAGGAAAAGTAATTCTACTCCAGTTACTTTTTGTCACCAACAATAGTTACTTTTGCATCATCAATGTCTCTCACAAAGTACAACTCTGTAGCTGGTGATTCGAACGAAGAGCAGTTCAGATGTGCAGCAGCATTTATGCTCCGTTTTACAGCATATGGAAGAAAGCGTTTGGGAAGTGATTGTTTATTACACGGTGACGGTGCAGTACCATAAAAGTGCAAAGAAATGCGCGATTTCACTGTCGCCACACTATTTTTGACTGACTCATTGAAGGACTGACAATACTATGCTTATAATTAATATTTGCAATGAAAAGTGAGAACTTTAAACTTCGTCTGGAGTCTGGACTGTGAGGTGGTTTAATGCGCTAGACGTCAGTTTCCAGCACTTTAGGGAATAAGACTTGGTTTTATTAGTCTGTTTTTTTTCTTTCATTTAAACGCATGCTTAACTTACAGCACTAAAAGCTTCAAAAACTGATGGCAAGATTGCCAACTACAAAGATACGTGGCCAAAGCAGTTTTCATAACAGCGTTTGAATATTCCAAACCGTATTATTGATGAACAAATCTAAAAAAACAGAATTAAAATCGTTCGAATTTGAATTTATGATTATGTGTAACGAGCAATAGAATTGGAAAGATCACAATAAAACACAGTCAAATGTAAAGAGTGACCCTAAAGTCAAAGAAAATGAATTTGGGAAGTTGGTTATCCTCCAAATTGCTTACATTTATGAACCTTTTCTACCCATAACAAATAGTGGAAATGGAAAAAAAACAAAAAAAGCAATAATAAAAACATTTGAACATTTTGCAACAACCATACAAATGTATTTTTTTTAACTGCTAAATACACCAAAGCTGCATTCCGCTTGGCTACCCATCAGCTGCCTCAGGAGTCTCACCGGCCAAAAAAGCCAGGTAGGACTCCTTCTTCAGCTTGACGGCATCCCTCACCGTTGGTGTGCACCAACGGGTTCGGGGATTGCCGCCACGACAGGCACCGACCACCTTACGGCCACAGCTCGGGTCGGCCGCCTAAGCAATGGAGGCGCGGAACATGGTCCACTCGGACTCGATGTCCCCCGCTTCCCCCGGAACATGAGGAAAGTTCTGTCGGATCTGTGAGTTGAAACGTCTGCCAGACGTTCCCAGCAGACCCTCACAATACGTTTGGGCCTGCCGCGTCGGACCGGCATCTTCCCCCACCATCGGAGCCAACTCACCACCAGGTGGTGATTAGTTGACAGCTCCGCCCCTCTCTTCACCCGAGTGTCCAAGACATGCGGCCGCAAGTCTGATGACACGACCACAAAGTCGACCATCGAACTGCGACATAGGGTGTCCTGGTGCCAAGTGCTTGAACATGGTGTTTGTAATGGACAATCCGTGATGAACACAGAAGTCCAATAACAGAACACCGCTCGAGTTCTGATCGGGGGGGCCGTTCCTCCCAATCACGCCCTTCCCAGGTCTCACTGTCATTGCCCACGTGAGCATTGAAGCCCAGCACCCCCTCCAAGGACTCCAAAAAGGGTGGGTACTCTGAACTGCTGTTTGGTGCATAGGCACAAACAACAGTCAGGACCCGTCCCCCCACCCGAAGGCGGAGGGAGGCTACCCTCTCATCCACCAGGGTGGACGTACAGGCGCCGAGCCGGGGGGCAATAAGTATACCCACACCTGCTCGGCGCCTCTCACCGTGGGTAACTGCAGAGTGGAAGAGAGTCCAACTCCTCTCGAGAGGACTGGTACCAGAGCCCAAGCTGTGTGTGGAGGAGAGTCCGACTATATCTAGTCGGAACTTCTCGACCTCACACACCAGCTCGGGTTCCTTCCCTGCCAGAGAGGTGACATTCCACGTCCCTAGAGCCAGCTTCTGTAGCCGGGGATCGGATCGCCAAGGTCCCCGCCTTCGGCCACCGCCCAGCTCACACTCCACCCGACCCTAATGGCCCCTCCCACAGGTGGTGAGCCCATGGGAAGGGGGGACCCACGTTACCCTTTCAGGCTGTGCCCTTCCGGGCCCCTAGGGTGCAGGCACGGCCACCAGGCGCTCGCCTTCGAGCCCCACCACCAGGCCTGGCTCCTGTGGGGGGCCCCGGTGACCCGTGTCCGGGCAAGGGAAAACCAAGTCCATCGTTTGTCATCATCATAAGGGGTCTTTGAGCCACTTTGTAATTATTCTTGGGTTATTCATTATTGGTATCAAATTGAAAATTAGAGGAAAGACCTCGTCAAGACGCGGACGGACGTGGGCAGCCAATGGAATGATGATTTTACGAACATTTTATTTGGAACACTGATACAATGTACTAGACAGCTGTGGAAATGCCCAAAAAAATAAATCATAAGGTAAAATCTAAAAGGGGGCGTTTCCCTGTGGTGTCGTGTTTATTACCCTACCAATTCTCAACCTTTTTAAACCAATTACCACCTTTAAAAACACATAACCTACATTTCCAAGTACCAGTATATTAAAAACAGTAACTTAGCAGGCCTGAGTGTTCATTGAACATGACATCATATTGGTATAGTCTATTTTTAAGAATCTACAGCTACGTATTTAATGTCAGTTAAATGATTTATCCAGTTTCCTTAAAACCAGCAAAAATCTGTGAAATTGACTCAGGTAAAATTTATGAATATAGTTTAAATATGAGAAAGTGTTATTCATTTGTTTAAAATTTATGAAATTGCTTTTCATTACCTTATTTAAAGATTTCACTATGTCCAAGTGCCACATTTCCAGTGGATGGCACTAATGAAACTGGTTTGTCAACAGCATTTGAAATTGAAGAGAAGGACTTTCCCAGCATACCGAGCTGCATTTCTAAATAGTTATAGCTAATCTTTTATCGTTGATGTCAGTTCATCTTTGTGTTTCACCTTGTGCAACAGTAGTTGTGTTTGTGTTGTACTCACTTGTCGCGCATAATTTGATGGCACGCTAACTTAAGTTAGTGTTCGGTTTAGTGCGGCCTTCTCATTAGCATTCAACTATAAATAATTTTCTTGGCTCTGCTATTTGCTGCTGTTTGCTGAGTCAACGAGTTGCATCTGCAAGCATGTTGAAGTGTCTCCGACTGCTTCTTGTGACTCAACCTGATTTTCGGATACATCCATCCATTTTCTTTACCGCTTGTCCTCACTAGGGTCGCGGGTGTGCTGCAGCCTATCTCAGCTATCTTCAGCTATCAGCTCCACCCTGAACTGGTCGCCAGCCAATTGCAGGGCACATAGAAACTCAAATTCACACCGACGGGCAATTTTAGACTCCTCAATCAACCTACCACGCATGTTTTTGGGATGTGGGAAGAAACCGGAGTGCCCGGAGAAAACCCACCCAGGCACGGGGAGAACATGCAAACTCCACACAGGCGGGGCCGGGATTCGAACCCGGGTCCTCAGAACTGTGAGGCAGATGTGCTAACCAGTCTCCTAGCGTGCCGTGATTTTTGGATCATAAATGAACAATAGATTGTGCATACAGGCTAATGGG
Organism: Phyllopteryx taeniolatus; assembly: GCF_024500385.1. Taxonomy (NCBI): domain Eukaryota; kingdom Metazoa; phylum Chordata; class Actinopteri; order Syngnathiformes; family Syngnathidae; genus Phyllopteryx; species Phyllopteryx taeniolatus. Next base: position 16,768,811 of record NC_084522.1, read on the forward strand.
AAAAAATCTAAAGATCGAGTTGAACACACATTGGTTTTATTTATTTCAAATATGCAGATACTGTACATACATTTCAAACGATATGAAGCGTTTCGGTTTTGAATAAGGCTGTCAAGTGCACTTCCGTAATCCCACATTTTTGACATTAACCCATGGTTTGTGAAGTATCAGTAAACTAGCATTGTCGGGTCTGATGAGTGACAAGAGTTTATTGGAAACAGTAGTACCTAGCTACTTAGCCCTCCATCTAAACCGTCTTACGTTAAGGAATTTGTCGCATGGAAATTTCATCTTTTCCTGAGAGGTTTGGAAAGAAGCTAATGTACTGAAAGGGCTTCTCTAAATGCTTTTTAGAGGAATGTGGTCTGGTCCTCATCTGGATCGTGGGAGTGGACAGGCAGTCTGCTCAGAATGGTACCACACAAGCATTTGTGTTTTTGTTGAGGGTGATATATGGAAATTGAATAAACAACAAGCCAATGAAACAAAGCAGTCCAACAAAAGTACAAAGGAATGGCATCAGAGAAAGAGGATTCGTATTGTGAATTGGCAGAGTCAAAGTATGGACCTTGAGTCAATTAAAATATTGTGGCGGGACCTGAATAAGTTGGTGCATAGCAGATGTCATTCCAGCCTCTCGCAAGTGGCTGAGAACTCGTGGGCAAAAATCCCCATAAACAGATGGAGGTGCCACAAGCTACTAATAGAAGGGTTCACATACCTTTGCACGTGTACAATTATCAGTTTTTGTGAAAAAAGTTTGTTGGATTAAAAAATGAAAATATATCTCTGTGTGTGTGTCTGCTATTTGGAGGATATGATTTACAAATTGAGTCACTGATGGTGTAGTGGTACACTTGCCTGACTTTGGTGCAGGCAGCGTGGGTTCAGTTCCCACTCAGTGATGGTGTGAATGTGAGTGCGAATGGTTGTCCATGTCCATATGTGCCCTGCGACTGCACAAATCCGCTCAGCTTTTCCCCCCCGAGTTACTCATCGGAGCAGCGTCTGCGGTTTTCGCCGCATGGAGGCGGAGGCGACGACACAGAGGGAAGCGAGCCGGCATCCAGGTGAGAACTCCGCAAGAGAGGATACAGATTGCCGTTCCCGTCGATCCACCTCGCGAATGTACGCTCCCTATCCAGTTTGGCATGCAATTCTGGTGCAGAGGGCAATGTTTGCATACCCGCAGCCAAGTTTGAATTTAAGGGTTTTTGCTTATTTGTCATTACAGGAAACTGGGAGGTCCGATAAGTACATTTCCCTTCCTCCCTAAACCACCGCAACACTTCCCTTTCTCTCGCCCGTTTTCCCAACCAGGTTGTACTAACATCCCATGCTTTGTGATACTTAATGTTTGCTTCTATCTTGTTACAGCATGCTGTCCTGAAGGTCCCTTGTCTCGGCCATCTTAGCTGACCGGTAGTTCGCTTGTGGCATTTTTCACAACAGTTTTTGATTTCTTGTGTGTGAGCTGGGTGGCGCTTTATTACCAATACCAGTACCTCTGAGCGTGGGGCAAGAACTTCCTTCTTGTGTTTAGTCCCCTAGCTGTTTTTCCCTTTTTCATATTTTTCTTCAAATCAACCTGTCGGTGTCCTGTCGAGGTATCGGAAGAAAAGACCCGCTTGAATAGCTTGATCTGCCTAATGTGTGTGCAACTTGCTGTTTATATCCATCCATTTTCTTTTACCGCTGGTCACGTGCTGGAGCCTATCCCAGCTATCTTCGGGCGCGAGGCGTGGTACACCCTGAACTGGTCGCCAGCCAATCGCAGGGAACATTGAAACAAACAACCATTCACACCAACGGGCAATTTAGAGTCTTCAATCAACCTACCACGCATGTTTTTGGGATGTGGGAGGAAACCCAGAGAAAACCCACGCAGGTACGGGGAGAACATGCAAACTCCACACAAGCGGGGCCGGGATTTGAACAACGGTCCCCAGAATTGTGAGGCAGATGTGCTAACCAGTCGTCACCGTGCTGGCTTGTCCTATATCTCCTTCTTTATATACATTTACAAAAAACCTTCGTAGTCAAGTCCCTCTACATCTGTTCCCTAATTTCATGTAGTTTTCATAAAATGTTCTCTAAAGTAAAGCTCCTGTTGTGTATTGTGTTTTTGAGTGCAACATTTGACCGCTGAAATTGAGAACTATCATCCTATTGAATGTAACGAGCCTTCTAGAGAACAGACTTTGATCAAGAGGTTTTTCGTCACCTTCCCTAAAACTATAAATATAAAAAGAGATGTGATGCCCTATACGAGACAAAGATAGCTTTGATTGTAACATTCTAACGTTCGCTTGAATCACCTCGGAAGTAAACGCAGGTGTTTCCTCTCCAACCCCCCTTTCCAAATTAATTACGCTTTTATCCAAACCAATAAATAAATAATTACACATTATTTAAGGACTGATGTATGCTACAATAATAAAGAATGTGAGTCTCTCTCAAAGGTGACCGCCTGCACTGATGGGGCCTGGCTGGGCACAGCCTCAAGAGAAAATACAGGTCCCCCTTCCCCTTGGCTCACCACCTATGGGGAAGAGCTAACTTGGTTGGGTGCTTTGTGAGCTAAGCAGCAGCTGAAGGCAGGGATCTTGACTGTCCGATCTCTGCCTACAAAAGTTAGCTCTACCAATTTGGAATGTCACCACTTGGACAGGGAAGGAGCCTGAGCTGAATAAAGTGTTTAATAATAAGCCTGAGTTGAATAATGTGCATTCGTGATTGAGGAGAGCGGTCGTGAGGTTACAGCTAGATATAGTCAGGCTTCCCTCGAAGCACACCTTGGGCTCTGGAACCAGTCCTCTATTCAGTGGGTGGCACGGTGGCCGACTGGTTAGAGCGTCAGCCACACAGTTCTGAGGACCGGGGTTCAATCCCCGGCCCCTACTGCGTGGAGTTTTCATGTTCTCCCCGTGCCTGCATGGGTTTTCTCCGGGCACTCCGGTTTCCTCCCAGATCCCAAAAACATGAATAAATTGGAGACTCTAAATTGCCCGTAGGTGTGAATGTGAGTGCGAATGGTTGTTTGTTTGTATATGCCCTGCGATTGGCTGGCAACCTGTTCAGGGTGTACCCCGCCTCCTGCCTGATGATAGCTGGGATAGGCTCCAGCACGCCAGCGACCCTAGTGAGGAGAAGCGGCTCAGAAAATGGATGGATGGATGGGTGTCAGTGGGCGATGCCGCTAAGGACTCTCTGTTTGCTGGGGGACATCGATGCTCATGTGGGCAAGGACAGTGAGACCTGGAAGATGTAACTGGGAGTAGCGGACACCCTGATCTGAACCTGAGTGGTGCTTTGGACTTCTATGCTCATCACGGATTGTCCATAACAAACACCATGGTCAATCAAAAGGTTGTGCAGGAAATTCCTCTTTTTGTAGAATAATTAAGTTATTGTCTTTATGATTAAGAAGGAGAAAGAAGAGGGCGAGTGGGAGATGGCCGCCTGTCGTCATGCTCTTTGCAAGCCTCCACACTCTCTGACTTAATACATTTTCATAATCAGAAGATTCCCACCAGCTACCCAGCCAGCTGTTGTAGCCCGCTTGAGAATGTCCTTGGATAGGGCAAACAATGGCTTGCTGCTTTTAGCAAAGCTAGACATCTCAGAGAAGTTACACCAGAATTATGAAACAATAAAAGAATAGATTATGGAAGAAATGCATTAAACCTAATAAATGTTAATAAAAGTAGTCTTGTCAACTCATTGTCCAGATCTGCACTTGGCACCAAGACACCCCAGGCTGCAGTCCGATTATCGACTTTGTAGTTATGTCATCGGACCCGTGGTTGCATGTCTTGGACACTCGGGTGAAGAGAGGGGCGGAGATGTTAACCCATCATTCCTGAACCCGGTGGTAGACACCAACGGTGAGGGATAATGACAGGTGAAGGAGGAGTCCTATTTTTGGCCTGTGGGACTCCAGAGGCAGCTGACTGGTACTGGCAGGCAGCTTTGAGGCAAAAACCCAGGCGTGGGAGGAGTTCGCTCAGGCTATGCAGAATGACTTCAGGACAGCTTCGATGAAATTCTGGTCCACTATCCGGCGTCTCAGGAGGGGGAAGCAGTGCACCATCAACACTGTGTATAGTTGGGATGAGTTGACGGCCTTTGATTGAAATAGCTTTTAATTTCAGTAGATGACCTCCAAATTCAACATATGACTGTTTTCACTTCTTTGAAACCTATAAAATGTCTTGAAACTCTTTTGTGTGCAATCATTTGGAACAGTGCATTTTAAGCTTTTTATTTTTCCAAAAAACAAAACACTTATCATTGGGAGTTTTGGTCAAAAACATTCCAATTATGCTCAGACAGTTGATAATGTGAAAATTATGCTGATTGATTTTAGGAAAAAATGTAAAAAACTTAATTTGCATAATCATTTGGAACGTGGTGCATACCCTTCACAGCAAACGCAAGTCCTATATTACCTGTTGCTTTTAGTGGGTCAATATTAACTGATCCATTACAGTTAAGCAACTGTGGGAAGGGGTTTGTTTTACCTCACTTAAGGATTCCCATCATAAAATAATGTCATTTGTGTGTGTTCAAATGAATGAACAGATGCTTAAAAACAATTATAATTAATCCCACTTTACAATCAGCAAAGCAAACAGGCCCTTTAGTAGTATCAGAGATTTGAGGTAAAATCCCCAACAATGAACAAAACAATGTAAACAAAACAACAAACAAAAATGCTATTCACCTGTACCCGCATTGAAAGGAACGATTCCAATAAAAAAAATTGACCACATAACTACTCAAAAACTAAGGAATGAAGTGACACTCAATGGTGCATAATGTGAGAGACCTGCAATTCCCACCTATTAAAGGGCATCCAAGTGCTCACATATAGAGTACATGCACCCGCCCCCCTCAAAATCCTCTGTTCAGTCCTGAAATACCTCCAGGAAAAGAGGAGGGAATAATTCAGTTAGACACTCCACTTTCATGTGAAGGAATTGGCTTGCATGGCAGGCGCCGATCATTCGCAGGTCTGTCACCTTCATTAGCAGCTTTGGCCAGAAATGAGCTGCTTTATGCTTGCGGTAGTTGATGTAATGTTCCAAAGCCAGCAGGAACTCCTCTTGGCAGCGTTCAATCCGCTCCACGTTACACAAGCCTGGACGATCTGATGAAAGAAACCCAGACTTTTAACAGTTTGTAGGATTTTACTATAAGAGAGATAACAATGAAAAAGTTAAGAAAAGATTAAGAAAGGTTAAGAAAAGATTTGTTGGATTTGCGAGCCTGTGCGTTTCTCTATTGGTTTACAAAATGTAATGAACAAATGATATGGACAATAAAATTTGAGAAGACCCCTCCCTGAGTCGTCCCCTTTTGGTGGTGGATGAGTTTGTGTGCCATAATGATATTAGGATATTAGTTGTCTGGGGCTTTATGCCCCTTGTAACAGATATCGACTCTTAACACAAAAGACTGGCCTGTTCTGCTTTGCCAAGTCCGGTCAGCACTACCCCCCATTATTCCTCTCTGGAAATCTCTGGTATTTTACAAGTTACGCTCTCAATCAAGCATAAAAGCGTGACCCGCTCAACAAGTCCAAACGGCAGGAAAAGTTACAGGTGCAACTTTCCCGCATCTGCGTGACCATTAACTTTCCTTTTTGTAGTCCTTTTCCATTCTTGTTCCTTTTGTCCATCTTCTCCCCCAACATTTCATCTTCCTTATTTCCGTCTGAGACGACAGAGAAAAAGAGCTTCCTACTCTGCGACCACGTGATCAACAAATAGTGAGTAAAACTGCCAGAATAAGTGCAAATTGGTGCAGATCGTTAGTTTAACGATCTTATGAGTCAGCCATTCATCAGCCATTCATTCTATATTGTGTATTATGTATTTTTGTATTTTTAAGTCCCCAAGCTTCCCTGTGGTTTCAAATTAAATGTTCTCCAATTCAAGCATACTATTATGTACTGTGTGTGTTTAAGTCAAAGATATTGACCTCTGCAATCAAGAACAAAGTTTACATGACTGTGGCAACCCTTTCAGAAAAAAAAATTTCCACGAGGTTTTTCGCCGTTTTGTCCTGCTGTTACCTAATCAACGATGTGGTGCCTCATTTTTTTTTATGCTAACTAAACATCTTTAGTTACAACACCCTCCCGTTTCACTTGAAACGGACCCTAGGGAACGAAGGAGAACGGAAATGTTATCCTCTGACCCCTTTGCACATTAATTACATTTTTCTTTAACACCAATGTAACACCAGTCTGGTAGGATCACCCAGGGCAAACGGGTCCTAGGTGAGGGACTATACAAAGCACGGCTCAGAAAATCCACTATGATGGATAAAATTATTGGCCTTCGAGTTCACTCGCACCTGGCCAGGTACCCCTTCCTATGGGCTCACCACCTATGGGAGAGACCAAGGGTTTCAGGTGGTGTGTTGGCTCCGATGATGGGGAAAAATGCCTGACAGACCTAACTGTTAGGGTCACCTGGGAATGTCTGGCAGAGTCCCCTGTCAGATGGCATTTAAACTCTCACCTCCGGCAGCACTTCAACCATGTCCCGCGGGAGGCGGAGGACATTGGGTCTGGGAGGGCTATGTTCCCTGCCTCCATTGTTGAGGTGGTTGACCAGAGCTGTGTCCGCAAAGTGTTCGGTGCCTGTCATGGCACCAATACCCAAACCCGTTGCTGGACACCGGCGGTGAGGGATGCCGTCAAGCTAAAAATGGAGTCCTATAGGACCATTTTGGCCTGTGAGACTCCAGAGACAGCTGATAGATACTGGTAGACAAAATGACATTCAGCTTTGGTGGGTACTGAGGTCAAATGTTGGGCATGGGGTAGGCGTTCGACGAGGTGATGGAGGAGAATTTCTGGATGGCTTTGAGGAAATTCTGGCCCACCATCCGATGTCTCAGATGAGGGAAGCAGAGCACCAACAACATGGTGTTTCGCGGGTATGGGGTGCTGCTTACCTTGACTAGGAATATTGTGAGTCAGTGTGGAGAATACTTTAAAGACCTCCTCAATTCCACCGACATGCCTTTCTATGAGGAAACAGAGTCTGCGGACTCTGAGGTGGGCTCTGGGGTTGAGGTCACTGAGATGGTTAAAAATCTCCTCCGTGGCAGGGCCCTGGAGGTGGATGAGATCCGCCCAGAGTTCCTAAAGGCTCTGAATGTTGTGGGGCTGTTTTGGCTGAAATACCTCTGCAACATCGTTTGGACATCGGGAACAGTGCCTCTGGACTGATAAACTTGGATTGTAGCCCCCCTTTTTAAGAAGGGGGACTGGAAGGTGTGTTCCAACTATAGAAGGATTACAATCCTCAGCCACCATAGTAAGGTCTATTTAGGGGTTCTGGAGAGAAGGATCCACTGGTAAGTTCAATTTCAGATTCAGGAGGAGCAGTGTAGTTTTCGTCAAGGAAGTGGAACAGTGAACCAACTCTACACCCTCAGCAGTGTCTTTAAGGGTGCATGGGAGTCTGGGACAACCAGTCTACATGTGCTTTGTTGACTTGGAGAAGGCGTATGATCGTCTTCCTCGAGGAGTACTGTGGGGGGTGCTCAGGGAGTATGAGGTACTGGACTCCCTGATACAGGCTGTTTTGTCCCTGTACAACCAGAAGTAAGTCAGATTCATTTCAAGTGAGCATGGGATGCGTCAAAACTCCTTTTGTCACCAATTCTGTTCATAACCCTGATGGACGGAACAAATGCAACAACTTCAAAGGGAAATACAAGAAAATAGAGCCTTACGACATGAAGGAAATGAAGATATCTCAAAACAGGAATTAAAAGAGATGATCGAGGATAAAGAAAAACAGCTGAACTTCAACAACAAATGGATGATGCTGACAGCATAGCAGCACCACGCCCCAGTGTGCCCATAGAAAAATTACTCTCTTACCAAAAGGAGGAACTGTGTAAAAAAGAAAAAAAAGACTGACCAACAGACCAGAAACCGAGCGGTGTTCTGTTATTGGGCTTCTGCGCTCATCATGGATTGTCCATAACGCCCATGTTCAGACATAAGAGTGTCCACATGTGCACTTGGCGCCAGGACACTGTAGGCCGCAGTTCGAGGGATGCCGTCAAGCTGAAGAAGGAGTCCTATCAGGCCTTTTTGGCCTGTGGGATGTTAAATATATTCTAGAAGTTATCATTTATTTGCTTAGCTTGCATTAGTATGATGGACGATTTTAGATGTCTCGCCTTCGAAAAGATGACTCAGCATCATCCGATGGAAGGGCGCCTGGACCAAGGACGTGATCGGATGTGGTCGGGTCGGGACAAGTGTTGGTCCAATATTTTGTGTTGTGTCTTATTGCTTAGAATACTATGTCTGGGAAAACCCCTCTTATTATCAAATATTATGTGTCGTGTCTTATTGTTTAGAATACTATGTCTGGGAAAAACCCTCTTATTATCAAATATTTTGTGTTGTGTCTTATTGCTTAGAACATTATGATTTGTAAATCCCTCCTATTTCAAATAAATGCAGGAGCGAGGGGGGGGGATTGTTTAGAGCGTGTTGAGAGGCTGTGATCTGAACAATCTCCCATACGCGCTCCTCATGAGAAAAAGAAACCAGCGTCTTCATTCCTTTTGTGTCTATTTTTTATAATGTTGGGTAAGATAAATCCAACAGGGATTAAGGACGCAGCTGCTGGGCACAAGTTGGCCAAGGGAAATGCAGCTTTGGTGGTCGCTGAAGCAAAAACTCGGGCATGGGAGGAGTTCGGTGAGGCCATGGAGAACGACTTCCGGACGGCTTCGAGGAAATTGTGGTCCAATATCCGGCATCTTAGGAGGGGTAGCAGTGCACCGTCAACACTGTGTATAATGGGGACCGTGCGCTGCTGACCTCAACTCATGACGTTGTGAGTCGGTGGGCTGAATAGTTTGAAGACCTCAATTCCACCGACATGCCTTCCCATGAGGAAGCAGAGTCCGGGTACTCTGAGGTGGGTTCTTCTATCTCTGGGGTTGAGGTCATCTAGGTGGTTAAAAAGCCCCTCGGTGGCAGGGCCCCAGGGGTGGATGAACTCCGCCATGAGTTCCTAAAGTCTCTGGATGTTGTGGGGTTGTCCTGGTTGACATGCTTCTGCAACATCGCGTGGACATTGGGGACAGTGGATTGGCTGACAGAGGTGGTGATCCCCCTTTTTAAGTAGGGGGACCGGAGGGAGTGTTCCAACAACAGGGGCCTCTCCTCAGCCTCTCTGGTAAGGTATATTTAGGGATTCAAGATGGCGCCTACCAGTGTGGTCGCCTCAGTTACGCACTCTCTAGTATTGTTTTTGTTTTTGTGTTTTTTGTTCGTCCTTGGAGACATTACACGACTCACTTACACAAGGGGAGACTTGCTAACCATCAAGGAGGCTACTTCGGACTTTCTTTCACCAACTTTTGCAAATCCGCTCAGTTTTTTCCCCAAGTTACTCACCGGAGCGGCGTCCGCGGTCTTCGGAGCATGGAGGCGGAGGCGACGCCACAGAGTCGGCATCCAGGTGAAAACTCCGCAAGAGAGGATACAGATTGCCGTTCCCGTCGATCCACCTCGCGAATGTACGCTCCCTACCCAACAAAATGGATGACCTTCATCTCCTGATAAAGACCAGTAAAGACTTCGGACCTTCCGCCGCCATGTGCTTTACGGAGACCTGGCTTTGCGACGCTGTACCCGATGGCGCCATCATGCTTCCCGGCTTCCATATTCACCGAGCAGACATGGAATCATTGGGGAAAACAAAAGGCGGCGGGATATGCCTCTATATCAACGGAAAATGGTCTACGGACGTCACGGAGCTCAGCACACACTGCAGCCCGCATTTGGAGTCGCTGTTTTTGTAAGCCAATCTACTCCCCACGTGAGTTTGCATCATACATTCTCGCTGGCGCGTACATCCCGCCTCAAGCTAACACGAACACCGCACTGCTAACGCTCACCGAACAAGTCAACGAAATTGAAAAAAACCACCCGGACTCACCCCTCATTATTCTCGGGGACTTTAACAAAGCTAAACTCACCCATGAACTCCCTAAATACAAGCAGCACATCGACAACATTTTAGACCACTCCTATACTACGCTAAAAAACGCATACCGTGCTATACCTCGCGCAGCTCTGGGCTCGTCTGATCACTGCTTAATTCACTTAATACCGACATACAGGAAAGAACTTCAATGCGCGAGGTTTACAGTAAAAACAGTGAAAAAGTGGACCAAGGAAGCAAAGATGGAACTTCAAAGCTGTTTAGACTGCACAGACTGGAGTGTCTTTGAAAATTCAGCTGGCAGCCTGGATGAATATACGGACACTCTCACATCCTATATCAGTTTCTGTGAAGAACTTTGTGTACCAACAAAGTCATTTCGCACTTTTAACAACAACAAGCCGTGGTTCACTGCCAAACTTAAGCAGCTTCGCCAAGCTAAGGAGGATGCATATCAGAGCGGGGACAGGGCCCTGTGTAATCGCGCTAGAAACCAGCTGACAAAAGAAATTAACATTGCAAAGAGGAACTATGCAGCAAAGTTGGAAAAACAGTTTAGCACTAACGACTCTAAATCAGTCTGGCATACATTCCAATCGCTGACTAATTACAAGCGACGATCCCCCCAAGCTGAGAACAATAGCACACTAGCCAACGACATGAATACCTTCTACTGCAGATTTGAAAAGGACACTTTCGCACCCCACACCCACCCAGCCGCACCACCGACCACTATCACGCCACTGACTTTTGCGTTGACCAGCCGCGAACAGGATGCGAGACACATCTTCAAACAACAAAAGATTAACAAAGCGACTGGCCCAGACCATGTGTCCCCATTCTGCCTCAAAGACTGCGCGGACCAGCTCGCGCCAGTCTTCACTCAGATCTTTAATAGATCTGTGGAACTGTGTGAAGTACCATCCTGTTTCAAACGACGCAACCTGGAGCTGAACACGCTCAAGACTGTAGCGATGATCGTGGACTTCAGGAGGCATCCGTCGCCACAGCTGCCCCTCACGTTTTCCAGCTGCCTTGTGTCAACCGTCGAGACCTTCAAGTTCCTGGGAATTAGAGTCTCTCAGGACCTGAAGTGGGCGACCAACATCAACTGCATCCTCAAAAAGGCCCAGCAGAGGATGTACTTCCTGCGGCTTCTGAGAAAGCACGGCCTGCCACAGGAGCTGCTGAGGCAGTTCTACACAGCGGTCATCGAATCAGTCCTGTGTTCTTCCATCACAGTCTGGTTTGGTGCTGCTACAAAAAAGGACAAAAACTCCGACTGCAACGGACAATCAAAACTGCTGAAAGGATTCTCAGTACCCCCCTACCCACCCTTGAGGACTTGCACGCTGCCAGAACAAAGACAAGAGTGTGCAAAATCCTCTCGGACCCTCCACATCCCGGTCAGCTCTTCCAGCTCCTCCCCTCAGGTAGGCGCTACCGATCAATGCAAACTAGAACTAGGAGACATTCCAACAGCTTCTTCCCTCTTGTGATCAACTTCTTAAACACCTAACCTACAATTCCATTACAACATGCTGGCAATTTTTTGACTTGAGTTCGTTTTCACATTTCTGTGGGGTCAATTATATATTACTCGTGCACTCACTGTAGTAGTCTCGCCACGCTGCACTATTTGCATATCTGTTGTTGACCAATACTGGCCACTCATGCCAGAGTAGCATCTGCTCCATTTGCACACTGATTGAGGAGTATCTGCAACATTTGCACAATCAACATTGTCCCAGATTATCACTTTAAACTGCATACACTCCTTGAAGTCTCGGCGCCTTTTGCACAATGGTCATTGCACCAGACCATTGCAATTTTAGTCATTCGAACTGCTCTAAGTGCTAGAGGACTCTGCATCTTTTGCACAATTGTCAAAAAAAAAAAAAAAAAAAAAAATGTACCGGCATTACCAGACAACTACCAACCCTTTATTGCTCAGTGACTGTTTTTTTTTTTTGTCAATGTCTTTATGTCGCAAAAGTGTTCTCTGTCAATTGACTGTCTGTTGTCGTACTAGAACGGCTCCAACTACCGGAGACAAATTCCTTGTGTGTTTTTTTGGACATACTTGGCAAATAAAGATGATTCTGATTCTGATGATTCTGATTCTGATGCTGGAGAGGATGGTTCGTCATGAAGTTGAATCTCAGATTCAGGAAGAGCGGTGTGGTTTTTGTCCTGACCGTGGAACAGTGGACCAGCTCTACATCCTAGGCAAGGTCTTCGAGAGGTGCATGGGAGTTCGCCCAACCAGTCTGCATGTGTTTTGTGGACTTCGAGAAGGCACTTGACTGTGTCCCTCAGGGAGTCCTGTGGGGGTTGTTGCGGGAGTATGGTGTACCCAACCCCCTGATATGGGTTGTTCGGTCCCCGTATGACCAGTGTCAAAGTTTGGTCCACATTGCCAGCAGTAAGTCAGATTCTTTTCCGGTGAGGGTTGGACTCCGCCAAGGCTGCCCTTTGTCACCGATTCTGTTCATAAATTTTATGGACAGAATTTCTAGGCGTAGCTGAGGCATAGAGGGTATCCGTTTTGGTGGCCTCGGTATTGCATTTCTGCTTTTTGCAGATGATGTGGTTCTGTTGGCTTCATCAAGCTGTGGTCTCCAACTCTCACTGGAGTGCTTTGCAGCTGAATGTGAAGCAGTTGGGCTGAAAATCAGCACCTCCAAAGCTGAGACCATGATTCTCAGTCAGAAAAGGGTGGAGTGCCCTCTCCATTTCGGGGATGAGATCCTGCCCCAAGTGGCGGAGTTCAAGTATCTTGGGGTCTTGTTCACGAGTGAGGGAAGAATGGAACGGGAGATCGACAGCGGTGCAGCGTCTGCAGTGATCCGGACTTGGTATCGGTCTGTTGTGGTGAAGAAGAAGCTTCACCGAAAGGCGAAGCTCTCACTTTACCGGTCGATCTATTGAATGTTCCTACCCTCAGCTATCGTTACGAGCTGTGAGTCGTGACTGAAAGAACAAGATCCCGGCTACAAGTGGCCGAAACGAGTTTCCTCCGCAGGGTGTCCGGGCTCTCCCTTAGAGAAAATGTGTGAAACCCGGTCTCTGAGAGGAGCTCAGAGTAGAGCCACTACTTCTCCACATTGAGCGGTGCCAGGTGAGGTGCCTCTGGCATCTGATGCGTCCTGGATGCTTTGAGGTGTTCCGGGCATGTCCCACCGGGAACGACCTAGGATAGGCTGAACAGACTATGTCTTCAGGCTCGGGATCTTCCCGGAAGATCTGGATGAAGTGGCTGGGGAGAGGGAAGTCTGGGCTTTCCTGATGAATGGTTGTTTGTTTCTATGTGCCCTGCAATTAGCTAGTGACCAGTTCAGGGTGTACCCCAAAAATGGATGGATGGATATATATACCCCTAAAAACTTGTCAAGACCCCCCCCCCCCCCCTTCCCATATTTATTTGGTAGTTTGTGTCTCCCAAAAATGTCAATGTTTTGAAGTCCAGGTTAAAAACTATTATTTTTTCCTCATCCTTATGATTGAGAATTTTAGAGAATTTCCACTTTTAAATGATCTTTAAGTTTTTTTCTCTTTTTTAAAATACTTTTAAGCTGTCTTTTTTACTCTTTATTTTTAAATGCTTTTAACCATGTAAAGCACATTGAGTTACCTTGTGTACTGTATGAATGCGCTATATAAATAAATTTGCTTTGCTCAACATCGATGGGCCAGTTCTTCAGGTTAAGACTCAGACTCTGCACCTCCAATTGAAACAACACTTTTGAGGCTAACATATTCTGGACAGAGAAGACAGATGGTTTGAAAGGGGAGTGAGAGAGGCAATTTAAGTGAAGGTGGAAAGACCATCTCAAAACAGAGGAGGCTGATGACACCACCTTTCTTCTGCATACAATGCAGTCCCTTCGTCCTTTCCAAAGAGACTCAGTGACTCAGATATGCATATTCTGGACAGAGAAGACAGATGGTTTGAAAGAGTAGTGAGCGAGACCATTTACGTTAAAGTGAATTCTGATTACAATGACATGCTTGGTATATATGATCTCTTTTGACTTGAGGAACATAAGATATAACTTTCGATAATTTACAGATTTATGTACCGTAATTTCAAAGAAATTGTCAAAAGTCAATAGTGCGCATTATACATAGGTACAGGGGAAAATGAAAAAGCGTTCACATTTTATAAATGTATGCCGCCATCTATAGGTTATGAAAAAGCGGTACACTTTCGTTCCAATGTCAGCGCCACCTAGAGGTTATGAGAAAAGTGTACACTTTCATTCTAATATGCCACCACCTTGAGGTTACAAAAAAGGTGTAGCCTACACTTTCATTCCAATATGACAGGGGTACGTATGACTGGATATACTGTATGTACAGTTGTGCTCATAAGTTTACATACCCTGGCGGAATTTGTGAAATATTGTTTTTTTTTTAAATATGACTGAACAACCATCATTAATTTCTTAATGATTTTGTTTAATGATAATGCTTTTCTGAAATGCTTGACAGTTTAATTTGAATCCCACTAAAATAAAATTCAATCTGTTTCGCTAAGCCCTTCTTGTTTTCTTGAAAGAATCGTACCCATCTTGCAAATTCTGCCTGGGTAATCAAACATGAACACAACTCTGTGTTTTTTCATTTAGTAAATAAAAGTAAGGCTGTGAATTTCAAAATAAGAGCAAGAACATAAGTATTAATAAGTATTACATGTTCAAATAAAGTGCTTCAGAATAATTATTTGAAAAAATACTTCATGTTTTGATCATATGGGTAGAAGACACTCTGTCATCGCTGACAGAGTAGAGAACATCTGCCATGGAGCTGTAGTCCTTCCCAACCGCGACTTCTTTCGCTGTGTACTTCTTGTGCACTTTGGTCCATGAGATCTTGTATTTGGGGTCGAGCGATGTCATGTTCAACAGAATCGGTGTGGTCCGGGTTTGGCGATTGTAAATGAGCTTGCCATTCTACAGCTGCATCGAACATGCAGAGTTCTATCTGATTGCATGCGTCCGACATAAGTGGTGAACACTGTACACTAACAGATGTCTTTGTGTTGTGTGTGTCATCCACCGCTAACTCAGTGTCCATTGGCGATGGGTTGTTTACAACAGCTGCTGCTGCTAAAGTGGGCTGATCAAGGTACGCGGCCAGCGCCTTCTGTCTTTCACGTCGTTTTGCTCGGCTTTCGTTTGTCACAAGTGGCCGTTTAGGCTCCTTGTGAGGAAAGATAGTTGGCACTGCATTGGATTTCAGCCGTCGTTTATACTCAGCTCTCTCATGAGCTGGGGGCGATCAAAGGCTTCAAAGGAATCTGGGCTGAAGTGACGAAAACACAGTCGCGGATCTCTTCCGACCACATCCTCCCACCGTTTCCTCAATTTTCTCTTTTTGGGAAAGCTATGAATGCTTACCTCCTTTTTTGCGTTACGTCCATATTGGAAATTGCATCAAAAAGCGGCGCAGTATGGCATTTTAAATTCTTTTCACTGACAATAAAAGTTGTTCGGAAGTGGCTAGCTTAGCTCCGCAGAGAGCAGCAACGTAACAATTTTACAACAGCGATTCCCGGTCATCATTTCCAGAATACATTGCGCACGCTAAAACATGGTGGCGACAGTGTATCAAATTATGGTCTGAACAAATGTTTTATTTAACTTATAGGAATGATTTATAAATATATACCACTGAATTTCAGTAGTACGGGTCAGTAGTTGTAAAATTACCGGAAAATGTATTTGTCATTTCAATCGGAGCTCACTTTAAGGTGGAAAGATCATTTCTAAACAGAGGAGGCTTACGACAACACCTTTCTCCCACATGCAATGCAGGCCTTTCATCCTTTCCAAAGAGACTCATTGACTCAGGCTCTAACAATACTGTGAAAACAAAAAAAACAAACTACATGGCCTCAATTGTCCACAGGTGGCTCCAACATTTGAAAGGAATATTAATATTAATAAGAATCAGAGTCAGAATAATCTATATTTGCCATGTCCAAAAAACACTTAAGAAATTTGTCTCGGGTAGTTGGAGCCGCTCTAGTACGACAACAGACAGTCAATTGACAGAGAACACTTTTGAGACATAAAACAGTCACTGAGCAATAAAGGGTTGCTAGTTATCTGGTAATGCCGGTACATCCATGCATTCATCCATTTTCTGAGCCGCTTCTCCTCACTAGGGTCGCGGACGTGCTGGAGCCAATCCCAGCTGTCATCGGGGAGGAGGCGGGGTACACCCTGAACTGGTTGCCAGCCAATCGCAGGGCACTTACAAACAAACAACCATTCGCACTCACAGTCACACCTACGGGCAATTTAGAGTCTCCAATTAATGCATGTTTTTGGGATATGGGAGGAAACCGGAGTGCCCGGAGAAAACCCACGCAGGCACGGGGAGAACATGCAAACTCCACACAGGCGGGGCCGGGGATTGAACCCGGGTCCTCAGAACTGTGAGGCTGACGCTCTAACCAGTCGTCCACCGTGCCGCCAATGCCGGTACAAATCGTTTTAAAAATTCTTAAATTTTTTTTTTTTGACAATTGTGCAAAAAGATGCAGAGTCCTCTCGCACTTAGAGCAGTTTGAATGACTAATATAACAATAGTCCGCTGCAATGACCATTGTGCAAAGGGCGCTGAGGAATGTATGCAGTTTAAAGTGACTAGTAGTGCGATAATCTGGGACAATGTTGATTGTGCAAATGTTGGAGATACTCCTCAGTTAGTGTGCACGTGGTGCAGATGCTACTCTGGCATGAGTGGCCAGTATTGGTCAACAACAGATATGCAAATAGTGCAGCGTGCACGAGTAATATATAACTGGCCCGACAGAAATGTGACAACAAACTCAAGACAAAAAAATTGGCAGCATGTTGCAATGGAATTGTAGCTTAGCTGTTTCAGAAGTTGATTGCAAGAGGGAAGAAGCTGTTGGAATGTCTGCTAGTTCTAGTTTGCATTGATCGGTAGCGCCTACCTGAGGGGAGGAGCTGGAAGAGCCGGTGACCGGGTTGTGGAGGGTCCGAGAGGATTTTGCACGCTCTTGTCTTAGTTCTGGCAGCGTGCAAGTCCTCAAGGATGCGTAGGGGGGTACCAACAATCTTTTCAGCAGTTTTGATTGTCCGTTGCAGTCGGAGTTTGTCCTTTTTTGTAGCAGCACCAAACCAGACTGTGATGGAAGAACACAGGACTGATTCGATGACCGCTGTGTAGAGGTGCCTCAGCAGCTCCTGTGGCAGGCCGTGCTTTCTCAGAAGCCGCAGCTGGGCCTTTTGAGGACGGAGTTGTTGTTGATCGCCCACTTCAGGTCCTGAGAGACTGTAATTCCCAGGAACTTGAAGGTCTCAAGGTTGACGCAAGGCAGCTGGACAGCGTGAGGGGCAGCTGTGGCGAGGGATGCCTCCTGAAGTCCACGATCATCTCTACAGTCTTGAGCATGTTCAGCTCCAGGTTGTGTCGGCCGCACCACAGCTCCAGCCACTCCACTTCCTGTCGATATGCAGACTCGTCACCATGCTTGATGAGGCAGATGACAGTGGTGTCATCTGCAAACTTCTGGAGTTTGACAGCTGGGTGAGTTGAGGTGCAGTCGTTCGTGTAGAGAGAGAAGAGCAGCGGAGAGAGGACACAACCTTGGGGCGCCCCAGTGCTGATGCGTGTGGATGAGGTGGTCTCCCCCAGCCTCACCTGCTGTGTCCTGCCCATCAGGAAGCTGTAAATCCACTGGCAGATGGCAGGCGAGACACTGAGCTGGAGAAGCTTGAATGAAAGGAGTTCAGGGATGATGGTGTTGAACGCTGAGCTGAAGTCCACGAACAGGATCCTTGCGTAGGTCCCAGCACTGTCGAGGTGTTCTAGGATGAAGTGCAGTCCCATGTTGACTCCATCATCCGCAGACCTGTTCGCTCAGTAGAGAAACTGCAGGGGATCCAGCAGGGGACCTGTGACGCTCTTGAGGTGGTCCAGCACGAGACGTTCAAAGGACTTCATGACCACAGATGTCAAGGCGACATCATGTCATAATGAGGGAGTTTCCACCCAACAACTGCTATTGATGGGCAGAGGCCTCTCTGCAAGGCAAGGCATCTTAACGACCGTTGTTTTGCTACGTACAGTACGTACGCTTACCTCCGCCACGCCTCCGGTTGGTATACTGTTCTACCGGTACGCTGCAAATCATTTGTTTGGCTAAGAACCACCGAAAATGGCATCAGCGAAGAGACATGCTTACGAGGCACAATTCAAACTACAGGCTATCAATTACGTGGTTGTAAATGGGAATTGAGCAGCCACAAGAGAATTCAAAATCAATTATGCTTCGGAAGTGGAGGCAGCAGGAGAATGAACTGCGCCAAGTTAGGAAGACAAAACAGTTTCTGTGGGAGCAAGGCGAGGTGGCCAGAGTTGGAAGACCAACTTGAACACTGGATTCTTGAACAAAGAACAGCCGTGAGAAGCATCTCTACAGTCACCATTCGACTGAAAGGAATAATGATAGCACAAGACATGAAGATCGAACACTTTCAAGGAGGTCCGTCTTGGTGCTTTTGTTTTATGAAAAGGCACCATCTCGCCATCCGCGCAAGGACTACCGTGACACAGCAACTGCCAGCGGATTACAAAGAAAAGCTGACCATCTTCCTCACCTAGTGCAGCAACAAGATTACCGACAGAAAGATCCTGCTCAACCACATCACCAACATGGGCGAGGTCCTTCTCACTTTTGACATCACCGTGAACCATACTGTGGAGAAAAAGGGGACCTGCACGGTATCCATACGCACCACGGGGCATGGGAAGTTGGCTTTCACTGTTGTTCTCGGGTTGCCATGGTAATGGACAGAAACTACCACCTATGGTAGTTTTAAGAGGGAGACGCTGCCAGAAAGGTTTCCAGCTGGAGTCATCGTTAAGGCCAATCAAAAAAGATAATATAATGATTTGCAAATCATGTTCAACCTATATTTAATTGAATACACTACTAAGACAATACATTTAATGTTAAAATGAATAAACTTGATTGTTTTTAGCACATAACCTTTAACTTAGAATTTTATGGCTGCAACACGTTCCAAAAAAGCTGGGACAGGTGGCAAAAAAGACTGAGAAAGTTGAGGAATGCCCATCAAACACCTGTTTGGAACATCCCACAGGTGAACAGGCTAATTGGGAACAGGTGGGTGCCATGATTGGGTAGAAAAGGAGCTTCCCTGAATTGCTCAGTCATTCACAAGCAAAGATGGGGCGAGGTTCACCTCTGTGAACAAGTGTGTGAGAAAATAGTCGAACAGTTTAAGGACAATGTTCCTCAATGTACAATTGCAAGGAATTTAGGGATTTCATCATCTACGGTCCATAATATCATCAAAAAGTTCAGAGAATCTGGAGAAATCACTACATGTAAGCGGCAAGGCCAAAAACCAACATTGAATGCCCGTGACCTTCGATCCCTCAGGCGGCACTGCATCAAAAACCGACATCAATGTGTAAAAGGATATCACCACATGGGCTCAGAAACACTTCAGAAAACCATCCATTCATTTCAACACCGCTTATCCTGGTTAGGGTCGCGGGACGCTGGAGCCTATCCCAGCTGACTTCGGGCGAAAGGCGGACTAGACCCTGAACTGGTCGCCAGTCAGTCGCAGGGCACATATAGACACGGACAACCATTCGCACTCACATTCACACCGTCACTGAGTGGGAACTGAACCCACGCTGCCCGCACCAAAGTCAGGCGAGTGTACCACTACACCATCAGTGACACTTCAGAAAACCAATGTCAGTAAATACAGTTCGGCTCAACTATGCAAACGAAAAGCCAGTTATCAACAACACCCAGAAACGCCGCCTGCTTCTCTGGGTCAGAGCTCATCTAAGATGGACTGATGAAAAGTGGAAAAGTGTTCTGTGGTCCGACGAGTCCACATTTCAAATTGTTTTTGGAAATTGTGGACGTCATGTCCTCTGGGCCAGAGGAAAAGAACCATCCAGACTCTTGTGGACGCAAAGTTCAAAAGCCAGCATCTGTGATGGTATGGTGCTGTGTTAGTGCCAATGGCATGGGTAACTTACACATCTGTGAAGGCACCATTAATGCTGAAAGGTACATACAGGTTTTGGAGAAACATATGCTGCCATCCAAGCAACGTCTTTTTCATGGACGCCCCTGCTTATTTCAGTAAGACAATGCCAAACCATATTCTGCACGTGTTACAACAGCGTGGCTTCTTAGTAACAGTGTGCGGGTACTAGACTGGCCTGCATTCAGTCCAGACCTGTCTCCCATTGAAAATGTGTGGCGCATTATGAAGCGTAAAATACGTCAACGGAGACCCCGCAGTGTTCAACAGCTGAGGCTGTACATCAAGCACGAATGGGAAAGAATTCCACCTGCAAAGCTTCAACAATTAGTGTCCTCAGTTCCCAAACGTTTATTGAATGTTGTTCAAAGAAAAGGTGGTGTAACACAGTGGTAAACATGACACTGTCCCAGCTTTTTTGGAACGTGTTGCAGCCATAAAAAGTTAATGATTATTTGCTAAAAACAATCAAGTTTTAACATTAAATATCTGGTCTTTGTAGTGCATTCAATTAAATATAGGTTGAACATGATTTGCAAATCATTGTATTCTGTTTTTATTTGTTTAACACAACATCCCAACTTCATTGGAATTGGGTTTGTAGGTTGACTACTGATAGACAGAAATTCACTCATGCTGTTTGTTTGTATGCGCCCTGCGATTGGCTGGCAACCAGTTCAGGGTATACCCCGCCTCCTGCCCGATGATAGCTGGGATAGGCTCCAGAACGCCCGCGACCCTAGTAACAATTTTTCTATTGTTAAGTCGCAACCCACTATTACAGAAGTTAGGAACAATAAAGAACATGTTAAAAAAAATAGCATTTTAAAACCTGGATGATATTTTTAAATTTACCTACTCATGCTTACCTGTTTAAAGTGCCTTTCAGAGCACTTTATTAACAAACTGAGGATGAACATAACTGTACAAAATGTATATCTTGGCACTGATCGCTCCTTTTTAGGAAAGTGCAACATCTATACTTTGTCTTCTTTTTAGAATTTTTTTGTCAGTTTTAACTGTCTGAATCAGTGGTTCTCAACTGTTGTCATCCTGGGACCCGCATTTTCCTATTGTTGCAAAGTCGCAACCCACTTTCATAAGAGGTAACAACAATAAAACAAATTTGTTTAACAATAGCCTGTAAAAACACGAACAGTATATGATGTTTTTAAATGACGTTTCAAATGAGTTTGCTGTAGGGCCATAACGTCTGCCAACCGAAGGCTGAGCTGTCTCCAAATGCAATATTTTTTCGTGCCCCAATTTGGTCAGGGTTGGCCCTGCTATCTCACTGAGAGTACTGTTCCACTGTTTGCTCGTCAAACCCCTTGAACAGCTTTACAAAAAAGCCATCAAGGTGTTTGACAAGAAACCAGTCGTAA